>NC_089836.1:3162631-3247631 GCF_035046505.1 Tiliqua scincoides
TTAGTTTGGAATTCAAACATTCCAGCTTGGAAGTCAAAGCGGAAGGCAGACTTGGGTCCTTCTCCAACCTATACAGAGCTGCCCCCCTTTCAAGTATCCCACCTATTCAGGGCATAGCCTCTCTTCCACCAGGAGCACACTGCAGCCTCTATTTTCAATAGCAGCTCAGCTAGGTGCTACATGACCCATCTGACAATGGTCCTGACCCACAGTTTGAGAAACACCGGTGTATCCGATCCCTTCTTGCAGGGCTGTTATGAGGTTGACGTCAAGACAACGGGGAAAAAGTGCTCAACAGTGGCCAAGTGGGCATGTGTCAAGATTTCAGAATGCCACCATCTACCTGGGCACCATGCAATCGGATTCCCCACCCTGCACTCGCATTGGGTCTCACCCCTGCCTCACCGTACAGTTGTACTTCACACAGTCTTCCCAGAACTGAGATGCAGAGAACTTCTTCCGGATCACCACCGTCATCCCTTGAAGGAGGCACTGGCCGACCCCAACAATATTACCTAAAAGTGGGAGAGAGAGGCAGAGAGGTAACCCAGCAAGAAGCCTGGGGAGAGACTGACTAGCGTATGCAATGCTGAAATTTTAGCAGAGAAGCCTGCGTTATTGTACAGTTGGGCCCTAGGAATCCGCGGGGAATCTGTTCCCAGACCCCCAGCAGATAATGGAATCCACGGTGGGACCTTCAGAGGATCACGTCGATCAAGTGGGCTAACTGGAAGTAAGCCCCACTGAACACAATGGGACTTACTTCTGGGTAAACACACACAGGATGGTGCTAGAAGACACTGCCCTGCAAACCAGGACTAGCAGGAATCTCACCTCTGCTAATAAAATCATGGCCTTAGGTAAGCTGTTATAACGAGGCAAGCGATTAGTCCGTCCAGCTCAGTGTTGCTGGACACTAACAAGAAGAAGAAGAAGAACAAGAAGAACAAGAAGAACAAGAACAAGAACAACTTTATTACGGTCATAAGACCAGCCACTACTAAGCAGCGGTAGAGCCCTCCAGTTTCAGACACTGACTTACCTGCTGCATGATACAAGGGGAGGCAGTCATAGATAACATCATCCGGCGTCATGCGGAAGCCGTTGTACACCAGGCTCGCCATGCGGAAATACCTGGGACAGGAGACAAAGCGGGGTCTTCAGTTTCTAGGCTGCTGCAGCCCATCACTAACAGGAGACAGAAATATGTTCCCTGCAGGGCTGGCCCGAGGCACTCTCTTTATTTTGGAGACTTCCATTGATTCGTTGCGCGGAGTAAACAGAACGGACCGCTGGTCGAAATCTCCAGTCCGATCCAATCATCGTTTTGCGCAAGACACTCAACTGCTGTGGGCGTTAATTTTCATGTGATACGTTTCATAACCGACAAATTACATGGTTGAAAATGACAAGGTAACACCGCAGACCAGCTTGTATTAAAAGCCGCAAGCTTGGCATCTGCGGGTAAGGAGGGCCCGCTGTGTACTAAATAAGAATTCTGCCCCACAGGTTTCAATTTTCCATCTTCTCTGGGAGCACTATGGAAAAAGACGTGGTTCTCCCCAAATTCTGCTGCAGTATCTTGTTTCCAGAGTAATCCCAATGAAAATCCTTCACCAAAACCTGTTGGCTTCACCCATTTTGGCCCAGCCCACAAATGCACACACAACACATACACATCATTCCACTGACCTGCAATGCACAATGATCGCAGCCTTGGGTAGCCCGGTCGTGCCCGAAGTGTAGATGTAAAACAACTTATCTGGAGGACAAAAAGGTCAAGAGAAATTATACATGCATACATTATATCCCCTGCACATTCGCTTGAGTCAAAGAGTGGATCATAAAACCACAAATCAATCATTCGTGATGGAATTTAAGGAGGCCCTCGACTGAAAGGGATCAGAGGCTATACTGTGTTTCCCTGAAGGCAGTGGTTCCCGGACTGTGAGCCATGGCTACCCGGGGAGCCGGGGAATCCAGGCAGGGCAGCCGCAGAATCCCTGCAAAAACCATCCACCCTACACAATGTAGTGGGTTGTAGCCCTAATGGGGAGTTATGGCCCGGTTGACCAGGGGTGTCCAAAGTTTTTGGCAGGAGGGCCACATCATCTCTCTGACACTGTGTCGGGGGCCGGGGAAAAAAAGAATTAATTTACATTTCAAATTTGAATAAATTTACATACGTTTACATAAATGAATATATTAAAGATGAACTTATATGAATGAATGAAGGTCTTGCAATAGCTCAAGGCCTATAAAAGGCCTTGCACAAAGCAAGACTGGCCTTTCCTTTGCTGCCGCTACTGCATCACAGATGTGAAACAGCAAGCAGTGGAGGGAGCCCTCATCCCACAGCTCACAGAGAGGTCAAACAGTTGCCCTCACACTGAGAGCAGTTGCATCGGGCCAGTGTGGGCTCCAACAAATCACTGGAGGGCCAGAGGCTCATTGGAGACTGGGAGCTCCGTGAGGGCCGCATTGAGAGGCCTCGAGGGCCACAAGTGGCCCCAGGGCCGGGGTTTGGGCACCCCTGCAGTAGACCAGGGGAGCTGATGCAGAAGGGACAGGCTTTTAGGAGGAGACTGGGTCACGAGAACACTTGCGTCTCAGCATAGACTTCGCAAGCCTGTACGCTCACGGTCTCACCCCCTGAAAACACTAGACCCAAAAACCGAATGCAAAGAAGCCAAGGCAGCCACCTCAAAGGAAATCTACCTGTTACGAGTACGGCCAAGGAGCATCTTGTCCAAAGAGAGACACCTGCCTCCCCCCCTTTAACCCCACCACACCCCACACGGACCACACATACCTAAAAATCCTTTGGGCGAAGGCTCAGGTGGGTTGCAAGATGCCTTTTCGATCAAAGGGTCTAGATATTCTGTGCCTGGAGGGACATTTTCGGCTTTACATTCGCCGGAACAGAACAGACGGGTGGATTTCCCAAGGGATGAATGCACCTCCTGCATGGCTAGGAAAAAAAGAATGGATTTTAAAGACGAACCATCTATTTCGGAGCCTGTATTGCCCTCCAGTCCCAGTGGGACACGCCTGTCGCGGTGCAGTAGTGTTCAGAGCTGGTTGTAGTGCTACCCTGAAATAGCGGGTGCACAGGCAGGCAGATTAAGGTCAGTCACACCACTCTAGAGACCCCGTTCCCCCACCCCAATCTTCTTCCTCTCTCCATTACCAGTCTCAATCCCTGGTCACATGTGTTAGCAACCTTCAGTCTCGAAAGACTCTGGTATCACGCTCTGAAAGGTGGTTCTGGAACAGCGTCTAGTGTGGCTGAAAAGGCCAATTCGGGAGTGACAATCCCTTCCACACCGGGAGCAAGTGCAGTCTGTCCCTGGTCTGTCTCCCTGGCTATGGGCCTTCCTTCTTTGCCTCTTAGCCTCAGACTGTTGGCCAAGTGTCTCTTCAAACTGGGAAAGGCCATGCTGCACAGCCTGCTTCCAAGTGGGCTGCTCAGAGGCCAGGGTTTCCCACCTGTTGAGGTCCACTCCTAAGGCCTTCATAAGGCCTGCCTCCCTGCAAGAGGGATCTGGTCACATATCCAAATAATAATGGAACATGTGCCCCCATCTGATGGCCCCTTCTGAAGTCGGTGTTGGTGATTAAGGGCCCAAACCAACCCAACTTTTCAGCACTGATGCAGTTGTTCCAATGGGGCTTGCACTACATCCTGCAGTGGGGGGGGGGACAGTAACAGAGGCCCCCTCAAGGTAAGGGAAAGTTTGTTCCCTTTCTTTGCGGCTGCACTGCCGTTGCATCAACACCAAGAAGTTGGACAGTTTGACGGTTTGATGCTGCTACATTTGCCCTCCGCCTCTTTTACCTGTGGCCAGCTCGCCTCCAAAGACAACGGCCTTCGAGCGGGAGATGTTCACGCAGTGTATCAAAGCCTCCTGGCGGACGTTGGTGTTAATGAGGGCCGCCTCCACTCCAATTTTGGCCATGCCGAGCCAGAGGCCCACAAACCGGTTGCGGGACTCCATGAACAACGCAAGGACATCGCCAGAGCGGAAGCCTTGCCCGTACAGGTAGTTGGCCACCCGGTTGGAGTACTCGTCGAGTTCTCGGAAGGTCCAGGTCTCATCCGTCCCCTGGAAAACGAGGGCCGGCTTCTCCGGGTGCCTGCGCACCGTCTCTTGGAAGAGCTTGGGGATGGTGTACTTCTGCCTCACGTACCACCAGACCTTCAGCCGTGTCGCAAGCACAATGCACCCGGTCCTGTGAGATCAGAACAAGGCAACAGGTAAGATCCCTGAGATAACGGACAAGAGATCACAGCCAATCAACTCAGCGCAAACAGAGGCCACGAGGCTCATGCGCTAAGTATGCTGCAGTCAGATGCTGAAACGTCTCTATTAAGCACACACCTAGGTGTGGCCCTCGATAAAGGTCATTACAGATGTTTCACAGTATCAAAACCAGATGGAAGTGTTGAAAGAGCCATGGTCATCTCCCTTGAGCTTTTTAAATAGAGGATGTTCCTGAAAAAGGGGTGGGGGAGAACGTAGCACAACAGAGAGCACCTTGTTGGCATTACAGGAGGTCCCAGGTCCGGTCCCTCAGTCTTCCCCATCTGCAATATGGGGATAATAATTATTATTATTTCCCTTACAAGGTGGTTGGTAAGGACTACATCAAGATAACACACGCGAAGTACTTTGTATACTTGGAAAGAGCTGTACAGATTCCACATTATTATCCTTGATATGCTGGATGTAGCTTCTGAAAGAAGTATGATTATATTACAGCAACTGTTACCCTGCGCATGCCAGATCTCATCTGATCTCGGAAGCTAAGCAAGGTCAGGCCTGGTTAGTACTCGGATGGGAGACCGCCTGGTAATACCGGGTGCTGTAGGCTTATACCATGATCTCGGAAGCTAAGCAGGGTCAGGCCTGGTTAGTGCTTGGATGGGAGACCGCCTGGGAATACCGGGTGCTGTAGGCTTATACCATGATCTCGGAAGCTAAGCAGGGTCAGGCCTGGTTAATACTTGAATGGGAGACCGCCTGGGAATACCGGGTGCTGTAGGCTTAGACCATGATCTCGGAAGCTAAGCAGGGTCAGGCCTGGTTAGTACTCGGATGGGAGACTGCCTGGGAATACCGGGTGCTGTAGGCTTATACCATGATCTCGGAAGCTAAGCAGGGTCAGGCCTGGTTAGTGCTTGGATGGGAGACCGCCTGGGAATACCGGGTGCTGTGGGCTTATAGCATGATCTCGGAAGCTAAGCAGGGTCAGGCCTGGTTAGTACTCGGATGGGAGACCGCCTGGGAATACCGGGTGCTGTAGGCTTATAACATAGTCTTTCGAGACTGAAGGTTGCCAACCATTATTATGATTATATTCTTCAGTGGGACAGCTTTCCACACAGAAGGCCCCACGTTTAATCCCTGGCAACCTCACCAGGCAGGCCTGAGAAAGACCCTTGTCTGAAATCCTGGACAAATGCTGCCAGTCCATGCTGATCATATTGAGACAAAGAGACCCAGGGCAGACACAGTATATGGGACTAGCTGTAGCTATGAGCAGATCAGTGGCTCCGTTGTCTGGAGGTAGCATCATATCCTCAGCAGGAAGGGAACAATTCAGTTCCATATTGTCTATTCACCGGTTGGCAGCAGGCCTTCCAAGGCTTCAGGTTGGATGTGGCCATCCAGGACTCTTTCCCAGCCCTGCTTGGACACACTCACACCTTTCTACGTGCACAATTTCAGGGAGAGCTTACAACGTCTCTCATGGGGTTCTTCACCCGCCATTTTTGAAAGGTCTTTCTTCCCCATTTCAGTGCAGAGATGTTGATGAAAGGGGGAGGGGAGTGGCCAAAGCTCAGTAGAACAGCAGCTGCTTTGCAGGCAGAAGAGCCCTGGTACAATCCCAAGGGTCTCCATCTAAGGCCGAGACAGCTGCCCATCAGGGTGGACAACGCTTAGCTAGACCGACCAGGGGCCTGACTTGGTAGGAAGCACTTTCTTGTGTCTCTAGGTGCAATTACAACATCGTGAGAATTACTCCTAAGAGAGCCCGGCAGAGCTGCCTTCAGTGTGTTGGTCACGCCCTGAGAGGTGCCATGCAAATCGCCTTTGGTGGGTGGGTGATATCTTCTTTTGCTCTCGTTTTTTTTTTTTCCCTTTTCAAAAACCGGTTCTACCTGAACGCAAAGCATCAGATTAGGCAAGTCAGCGGCTGAAATCCAATTGCTCGCAGGAAAATCCGTCTGGCAATACCATCTGCGCTTCTGAAGTCCAAAGTGCAGCTTGGCACCGAGAGCGGCATCGAGGGAGTCTCAAGGATTTGCTCGGGAACGAAAGAGCAGGCAAAAATATGAGTCCGAGCAGGGAAGTGGGAAGGCTGGCCCCCTCTTTCCAGAGGGTTGACCGTGGCAGGAACCAGAAAATCATTCTCCAGCACCTTCCAGATTAACCAGTTTATTTCAGCGTCTGCTTTTGTAGTCACAAAAGCGGAAGCTGCCATACATTGATTATTGCTGCCATATATTATTATTATGAGCTTTTATATAGAGGCGTATCCCTGTATCCATGGGGGTTCCATTTCAAAATCTCCTCTCTCCCACCCTCCAAAGCTGAGCGGAGCTCTGCTCCCCTTGTCTCCGGAGGATCATCTGAGCCCAGCAGAGGCCGTGGACGTCTGTCTGCGGCCACTGCTGAACTCAGACAGAGACTTAAGGGGGGGGGAAAAAGGCAACTTCCAGTTTCCCTGTGAATCCCTTCATCCCTTATAAGGAGGCATTCATGGAGAAACTGGAAGTGGCCTTTTCTTTCCCCGTAAGGTTCAATCTGAGCCTGGCAGAAGTCGCAGATGGGGATCAGAGGAACCCCGTGGACCCGATCCACAGATAAGTGAATCTGCAGGTACAGGATTCATGGATACTGCTTTTCAACAACAACAACAAAAGGTTCGTAAAGTGGTTTACAGACAAAAATAACTCCATGTCCCAAAAGGGCTGGTGCCGAACACCAGCAAACAGCCACTAGAAAAGGCACCGTGCTGGAGGGAAGAGTCTTCAAAAGGGTCCTATATGTGTGCCTATTGAACTTAAACAGATACAGCTGTGGTGAAACTGAGGCAGCTTCCTCAGATGGAATTATTACTGAGAATATGTACAGACTGCTTTCCCAGCAAGTGTCATTCACGAAGCAGCTTCACATCGTTCCACCGGATGTGTGTTAAAATAGCAGGGCTGCAGTTCAACGCCACAAGTGCTTCGATTCAATCTTTATTTGGTTGTTTTTTTTTCTCCCCCTAAAGCACCCATGGTGTTTTTAAAAAGTTACACAGTTACTCTAAAGATGGGCTGTGGCTTCCCAGCTGCTAGCCAATCAACACTGTGCACAATTGGGTTTTTTTCTGCCAACGGACAGAACTCAACCCTAGAGAAGAAGACATGTAGGCACAGTCAACCACACACTCTTAGCCATGCTAACAAGGGAAGAGCAATATTTCCCAACATGCAACACTTACACCAAATCCCGCTTAGATGTCTTGACGATGAGGCGTAGAAACCTCCATCCACCCGAGCCCAAGTAGAATATCAAGAGGGCTGGGATCACCTGAAACCAAGGCAGCCCCAAGAACAGCCGGAAGACTACAAAGAGGACCAGGAGTGCAGCCAGACGCAACATCTTGCTCTAAGGGATGAACACAGGGAGAAGGAGCCCTTTAGCGAGAGCGCCAATCGGAGGCAACAACCTCAAATGGCTGCTACAGATCAAGGCACCTCCACTTTTGCCTTTCCCACCGCCCCCCCCCGAACAAACCCAACAAGTAGAGCCAAACTTACTGAGAGAAATGAAGTTTCCTGATCTCCGTTGTAAGCCTTCCGTCACAGAAGGCAGCCTTCACCTTTACCAGTATCTCTCCAGCGCTTTGCTTCACTGTCTCCAAACAGAGATTACACGGCTGGATCATAACCTAAAGATCAAGATTAAAAAACGCTCAGTGAGAGAGAAAGAGGTCCAAGGGCAAGCCTTGATCATTGGTTCTCATCCTAGCCTATGGACCTTCGACAAGCTCGACTTCGCCCATATGGGCACGGAGTCAGGTGGCTTGGTAGTTGCAGCCTGGCTAAGGGACTGAGCTGCAAAGCAAGACTTGGGCCTTAAGAAAAACCTTCCCACTCAGTCTTTTCCATCTGCAGTGTGGGGATAATAATACTCATTGAAAAGTAGTGTTCTCCAGCCTTGGGGTGGGTCACAAAGCCTCTGTTGTGGGGTCACAGCAACTTACGGGAATGAAAAAGGTTGAGGACCTCTGAACTAGAGCACTACCAGGTTAAGGGGGAGGCATCTAGTGTACCCCTTCAGGGACCAGGAGATGGGGTCCCGGTTCTGCTCAGGTTCTTAGCAATTGTGCTAGAACAGCTTTCACTAGTGCCAGGCTTCATGGTAACGTTTTCCGCTCTCTCTAATAAGAATATTTGGTTACAGTGAACAGGACTGGGAGGGCATTATGGGGGGTGAGGAGTGGGTGGCAACGAGGATGGGGTCGGATAGGTGGACAGGATCCTGGGATGGGTGGGATCGATGGTGGAGTCCCCGGTCTCATACTTGATTTGATTGATTGATTGGGTTGTGGCACCAAAAAGGTTGAAGACCACTTCTGTAAAGAATTGCAAGCATACATGTTATTCTTGGTTATATACTGGTGGTTACATCCGGTATATAACCAAGTATATAATCCAATCCATGTTGGCAACCTTCAGTCTCGAAAGACTGGTATAGCGCTCTGAATGGTGGTTCTGGAACAGCGTCCAGTGTGGCTGAAAAGGCCGATTCGGGAGTGACAATCCCTTCCACACTGGGAGCAAGTGCAGTCTGTCCCTGGTCTGTCTCCCGGGCTATGGGCCTTCCTTCTTTGCCTCTTTGCCTCAGTCTGTTGGCCAAGTGTCTCTTCAAATATATGTCTAGTATATAACCATCTCCTGGAAACAGGAAGTTTGCCATATATTGAATTCGTCCACCTAGATCGTTGGGGTCTGCACTGGTTGGAGGCAACTCTCAAGGGTTTCAGGCTCTGACCAGCAGCAATCTTGCAGAGTTTCAGATGCTCATGACCAGCCAGACCTCAAAATGCCAGGGACCAAACCTGGGGCCTTCTGTATACAAAACAGGTGCCACCGTCACTGTGACAGAACTACAGGCCCTCCCAAATTGACTGCTCCCAGTCTGGCTCAGTTTTGGTACTATGGAGAATACCTGGTTCAAGCCATTTAACAAGGATTGTTTATTGGCCAAGATCTTTGGTTTAAATCATCCATTTGACATTCCCGGCAACATGACATAAACTTTTCGGCTGAAGGGCCGCATCAAATATCTGGCAAGGTGTTGAGGGCCGGAAAAAAAAAAAATTAAATATAAAATTTAAATAGAGATGGAACTTAGATAAATGACTGAAATGAATGAATGGGCTCAAACGTCCAGGATTTCTCCAAGCACCAACACAGCCCAAGAAATAAAGCACACACACACACACACACACACACACACACACACACAAATGGACCCCCATTCCCCCACCCCACAAGCACAACTCTGGTTGTGTTTAGTCAAATGGGCCAGAGGCTCTCAGGGGATCAGAGGCTGGCCGCGGGCCAGATAGAGGCTCTTCGTGGGCCGCATCTGGCCCCTGGGCTGGGGTTTGGAGACCTCTGGGTTAGAGGAATGAAATTTGGTACGTGTGCTCAGGACCCAATTCTCCATTCCGGGTCTGAACATCTGACGCACCCCCTGCATCCATTTTCAAGTGGAGGGTTAAAGAAAGAAAAAAACGTCACCGCTTTGCAAAAACCTGCCTTCTGTATTTCACATATTTCCAGGTTACCTTCAGGTAATATTTTAAATATACAGCGGGCTCAGCATCCGTGGACTACACTATCGGCAGATTCCTCCCTGCCCCTCAGGGGGCCTTCAGGAGCCACTTCCAGTTCGTGTTCGGGAGGTCCTAGACTTCAGCATCCGTGAAATCTGTTACCTGCGGGGGTTTCCGGAACAAAACCCCCACGGATAACGAGGGCCCACTGTATACGCATATGAAACTTCCTTCTATGCGGTCAAACCCATTGGTGCTAGAAGGCCACCAGCTATGTGCTAGCAGGGAGCTCTTGTGTTCCACAGACACAAAAGGTTCCAGAGGGTTGGAACCTTTTCTACTCAGGCAACCTTGGCCTGGTGGCAGCCACCTTTTGAATCCATTTCAAGCATCCCTTTGATGCGCTGGGAGAAAGAGGATGTTTGACAGCAAACAGGAAATCTGGGCGGAAAGTAAAGCAATTGTCCAGTGACCAGACGTGTTAATCATCGTAGGACAGCACCATTTCCAGACTCCTGAAATGAAGGTTATTCAGCTGAAAGTTCATCTACGATGCAGAGTTGCTCTGGTAAACACAGCCACGAAAGGCCAGCTTGCGTAACTCGATGGGTTCCGGAAGGCCCTTTTAAGCTGTAGGGGGAAACCAGGGTGTCACTCATCTGTTTCATCCCCTCCTTCCAACATAACCCATGTTTACAGCAGAGCTGCTAGAAGCAGATCGTCCGACTGAAATATAAGATGGCTTCATTTTTAAAATTATTTCAACCTGTGGCCAACCAGCTAAGGACGTCGGCTGCAAGTTCAGGAGACAGAGGGTAGAATTAACTTGTGGAACTCACAGCCACAAGATGCTGCGTTGACCACTGGCTTGACATTTTTCTTTAGAAGGACTGTGACAATTTGAGATCACCTTTGTTCCCTTCTTTCCCTCCCTCCCGTTCTGTTTCTCGCTCCCAGAGTACATCTCAAGAGGGAAGAAATCTTGAAATCAGTGCCACTGCAAGAAAATTGCAGGGCTGGGTTGTTCTGGGTACTCTTATCTTTTTTAATCTGGGTTGTTTTGTATTCACTATCTTCTATAGTCTGGTTTCTCCAAGAAAAATCGGTTCTAGCCAGCCCACCCTCTGGGACTGGCATGCAACAACCAGATCAGAGAGCAGCCCAGATGGTCACAAACCATCCCATTGAATGGTCCAATGACATCAAACCTGAGTGACTTCACGTCGAGTCCAAGGTGGCTTGTGTGCTTTCTGTCTTGGTTCCTTCAGAGAAAGCATCTCTGCGCGGCCGGTTGTCGCCCGTCTTCCTGGGGACCAGGCAGCTGTAACAGACCCCTCAAGCTGATCGTATACAGCTAGGGAGTAGTGAGATTTGGGGCGCAATCCTAACCAACTTTCCAGCACTGGCATAGCTGTGCCAGTGGGGCATGTGCTGCATCCTGCAGCTGAGGGGCAGTCATGGAGGCCTCCTCAATGTAAGGCAAATGTTTGTTCCCTTACCTCAGAGTTGCATTGCCCTCATGTCAGTACTGGAAAGTTGGTTAGGATTGCGGCCTTAGATACATAGGGAATTATTTTGCTTTCCACATTTGCCTGTTCTCTTCCGCTTGTATCTTTGCTAAGGTTCAAATCTAGGTTCAAATTGCTGCCACCCAAGTCCGTCCTCCAAGCCTGCCCTCTGTCTTTCCTCCATTTTCACTGGCCTGTGGTTGGGTGAACCTTTGCCCCAGTCCTTCTCAACCCTTCGCACCCTACTACACAGTAGTACCCAACTACACCCTACTACACAGTAGTACCCGACTACTACTAACCCTACTACACAGCCCCACACACATTATGCTGTCTTAAAAGTTAGACCTATTCCTGGGTACATTTGGGGTGCCGGCTTCAAAAACGGCATCGGTTTTGCCATATCACCTCTAGTTTCGGAGATAGGGCATAGTCTCCTTGGGGAACGGTTCAAGCAACTGTACTGTACCTCCAAAACTAGACCTGGTAGGGCAAAACAGATGACATTTTTGGAATCAGAACCCCAAAGTCATATAAAAACCACCACAAATTTGGAAAAAAACATGTTTTTCTGATCTTCTCAGACCTGCGTGGACAGGCGTTTGAGGAATTTGCCATGTAACTGGGAGGAAGGCTTTTGAGGGCAGTTTCTTTCTAGGCCAGGGGTGCTCAATAGGTGGATTGCGATCTACCGGTAGATCGCGAGGCAAAATGAGTAGATCGCGGAGTGCCGACCTCCCCCCTTCAGGTGCCTCTGGGAGGAAACGCCAGGAGTAAGGCCCATTGTACTCAATGGGGCTTACTCCCAGGTAAGTGTGGCTAGGATTGCAACCTCACAGCCTAATCCTAGGCATGTCTACTCAGGAGTTAGTCCTGTTTTACTCAGTGGGGCTCAAGGTACACCAACATACATTGTACACATAAATGTTATATGTTATGATGGCGCGAACATTGTAAAAAAAACTCTGGTAGATCTCTGGGCCTTGCTGGGTTTCAAAGTAGCTCTCGAGCCCAAAAAGTGTGAGCACCCCTGTTCTAGGCTATAACACGAGGCGGCCAAACGTCATGCTCTCCTCCTGCCCCACCAGTTCCGTGCAGTGAGATATCCACCCAATGGGACCAATCATCTCCACCCCTAAGTCAGCATACGCAGCACTGAAATCTCACCTCACTTTCATCCCTCCTCTGATCGTGCCAGTCTCTGCCTCACCCTTTTCTCTGTATCTTTCCTCCCATCTCTACCCCGAGGCACCACCACCTCCACTGAGACTCAGCAGCTTATTGCAGCTTTGATCTAGCCTCCCCAAACAGGTGCAACCACCTCTCCCGTTCACCCACCTGACAACCTGACGTTGCCAAGAGTGGGCTCTAAAGAATGCCTTCATCGAGGGAACAGGTAGGCATTGAACAGGAGTCCAAACTGTTCAATGCCCAGAGAATTATCTTGTCCCTCTGCTTTTCCCCTGGTCCAACACTTAGGAAGGAATCATAGCTCAGTAGTAGGTACCAGGTTGATTCAACTCTAGCTCTCCCCCCATCCCAAACACACACCCAAGAAGAAAAGCCCTGGATGAAACCAAGGAGCTCATGTCCATAGCCCAGGCTTAGCAACTGGGGGACATTCATCCCCTTCCATCCTCACAGGTGGAAGAGGAAGGACCGCCATTGTCCACTCTGGCTTGTCCCCAAATTGTTGGATCGTGCAAGGGTGTTTGCTCCGGAGAATCATGTTCAATTGGCCAGGGGAAAGCGGGAGCCAAAAATTGCTTCCTTCTCTCCACCAGGCACGTTCCCAGAAGCCCCGGGAGCAGCCCCGTGAACTGCTCTCCGCACACGGGAACTCTTTCGATGGAAATCCAAAGTTACAGTGCAATCTGATATTATTCCGTTTCCCAGGGTGGGCCCTTGCGTGGGTGAGCGTCAGAATGCAGCCGTAAGAACAGCCAGGTCTGGTTGATGCGGTGTGCCTCAATCTCCTTTTTAGGAACCCGGAAGCACAAGGGCAGCTCAATGCCCTCTGTGGAACCGTCTCCCCATCAGCACAGGAAGGTCAGCAAAGGGCCACCATCATGTCGTGTCTACGGTCTAGCGGTTTGACATCTCTAACTCGTATGGCTTCCTCCAAAGAATTTGGGGATTTATAGTTTGGTGAATATTTCTTTGACATCTGCCCTCACCCCCAAGAACCTTGGGATTTGTGGTTTGTTCAATAAGAAAGGAATACCCAAGGACAGGGGTGTCAAACATGCGGCCCCCGGAAACAGTCTCTCCAGCCCTCGTTAGAATCGGGCTCGCTCATATCTTGAAGTTATGAACAAGAGTGGCACATTTTGTCCCCTGTCATTTGCAGTTGATGAGTTTCTAGGTGAGAACCAAGTGCTTCTTGCTGGCCACCATCTGCTGAATGACATCACTTCCTGTTTAATGATGTCACTTTCAGCAGGCGCCATGAATGCCCTTTGCCCCCACTGTTTGAAATGAGTTGGACCCCCTTTTTTTTTCAAGGAAGTCTGTTTTCTTCCAAAAATTCATGGGAATTGAGGTTTGTTGGAACACTTGAGGCTGCCGATCTGAGGGCCCGATCCTCTGCAACGTTCCAACACCAATGCAGGTACAATCCGCACGGTGGTAAGGGAACAAATGTTCCCTTAACTTGGGGAGGCCTCCAATGACTGCCCCCCCCCCCCCACCGCAGGATGCAGCACACACCCCACTGGTGTGGTTTCATCCATGCAGGAAAGTTGGATCAGATCGGGCCCTCGGTCAGACCCTTGGACCATCCGGCTCAGTAGTAATGTCACTGACTGGAGGCATCTCTCCAGGGTTTCAGAGAGGATCTTTCCCAGCTCCCTGGCAGCTCTGATGGAAGCACCACCTCCATCGACCAGTCCACCTCCACTGCTTCTCCTGTCCAGTGTATTTGAAAAGGGGAACAGAGCGGGTGGATACAAGTTACGGTGGGCCCTAGTTATGGTAGATCGCTTTTTGAATCTAGGCAGCAGGAGAGAAGAGATGGGGGGCTAGACTGTGTCTTCATTCCCCTTTTTCTTCTTGAATCCAGGGAGCAGGAGGCTGGTGCCAGGCTATAGGCATTCAGCTTGCTGCTTCAGGCATCCGCAATGTGCCTTCAGGGAAGAGCAAAGATAAATCAGTCCCGAAGACGGTAACCACAAAAGCCTGGGGGCCGGACCTTCTTCTGCCTACCTTGTAATTTCAGCACCTCTTTGAATGCATGGAAACAAACTCAATGTGTATCATTTTCTTAAGAGATATTGGCTCAGTTTCACAACCCACTAGGCCAGGGTTTCCCAAT
Organism: Tiliqua scincoides; assembly: GCF_035046505.1. Lineage (NCBI taxonomy): Eukaryota > Metazoa > Chordata > Lepidosauria > Squamata > Scincidae > Tiliqua > Tiliqua scincoides. The sequence goes on from NC_089836.1 coordinate 3,177,296, forward strand.
CTTTTTGGCACCGCAACCCAATCGGTCTGCTGCCTCGGGCCAGTCAGCGACCCAGAATGCCTTGCGGCAGTCGGGTAGCATCCCAGAATGCCTCGCGGTGCCACAGCGACCCACGGTTTGGGAATCGCTGCACGAGGCTGTCGTCTTCCCCTAGCCCATTTTCTGGTCCTTTGAAACCAGATCAGGACCGTTACCTGGAGACCAATCTAAAACCACAGGCAATAATGATGCCCTCAACCAACACCACAGCAAGTGGATTTACTCCTGACTGCCCGAGTAAAATACAAACATGAGAAGCTGCCATGACTGAGTCAGACCATTGGGTGGCCAAACCCAGGGCTCTCTACTCTGACTTGCAGTGACTCATAGAACAATTATTTCCCAGTGCTGCTATTTGAGGTCTTGTTAGCTAGAGATGTCAGGGACCGAACCTGGATCTGTCTTAAGAACATAAGAACAGCCCCACTGGATCAGGCCATAGGCCCATCTAGTCCAGCTTCCTGTATCTCACAGTGGCCCACCAAATGGCCCAGGGAGCACACCAGATAACAAGAGACCTCATCCTGGTGCCCTCCCTTGTATCTGACATTCTGACATAGCCCATTTCTAAAATCAGGAGGTTGCGCATACACGTCATGGCTTGTACCCCGTAATGGATTTTTCCTCCAGAAACTTGTCCAATCCCCTTTTAAAGGTGTCCAGGCCAGATGCCGTCACCACATCCTGTGGCAAGGAGTTCCACAGACCAACCACACACTGAGTAAAGAAATATTTTCTCTTGTCTGTTCTAACTCTCCCAACACTCAATTTTAGTGGATGTCCCCTGGTTCTGGTCTTCAGTCAAAACTGCTTTGCCACTGGAGCCCTCCCTTGCTGGGCTGCAAAGCAATAGCGATTTTCCTGAGAGTAAACCCCCTGGAACAAAAAAGAAGAAGAAGGGGCTTACTTCCAACTCTTCTTTCTCACTCCCATGTGTCAATACACAGCTCTGTGAATGAAAGAAAAGGGAGCAGGCGCACTGATGTTTTCCTTCCCACCTTCGACTCCCCAGTGTTACGATCCCATTATCTGATGCTGCAGTATCACTGAGAATCAGCTCCCTTGTTATTACCCACTGAAGTGCAAGGATGACTTGGGCCATGTTCAAATAGCATGCCCATTTAAAAAAAAAAATGTTTCACCCACACACCCTTAGCATCGAAGGCCAGTTGAAAGGTTTTGTGCAACCCACACAAACCTGGTTAGGGCACTGGGACTGAGATCACATGCACTAAAACACACACCCAAATATATAGCCTTTGATTTATTTTTGCTAAACATCCAGCACCAGCTGGGATCAACGACCCTGACTCCACTCCATGAGAGGCGACAATCCATAAGTTGCTGGGATTTCATATTTCGGGGTGGTCTCCAGCACCACCACCATAAAGACTGCAGAAAAGGAATCCTAAACAGACAGGTTGACAGAGATACAATGGGGGGGGAGGAATCCTGCTGTTCAATCCCACAATCAGTCCCTCCCACATTCGACACATGATTGCATGGGGTTAAGAGAAGAAAGGGTTAATGCAGGGATATAAGGAAGGCCCAAAGATTTTCACTGTTAAGGATCAGCAACCAGCATCTCCTAACCGCCTCCTCCATCCCAAAATGCACTCATCCCTTTGGTGAGCTTAAAAATGCACACACACACCCATTGCTTAGACTGAAACTTGAATTATCTCTTTTCTTTTCCTTTAAATGTTCATGGATAGAAGTCACCCTCCCAAACTGCCATCTCTCCCCCCCACCTCTCTCTTCCTCTGCCTCAATTCTGCAGTTCTCCATTATGTCCCACAGAATGATGGAGCAAGCTGCAGCAGAGGTGTGTGATGATGGTGATGGTGTGTGTGTGTGTGGGGGGGGGGGAAGCCCTTAAGGTCTTCCCAAACCCACATCAGCTCATCAGCCAAAGATCAGAATGTGCACCACACAATCCTCTTCCCACTGACTTGGAAATACAGGATTTGTTTCTGGGTTCACCAAGCCCAGGATTTTGAGGAGGGGGTGGTCCATACCTTGGAAGCCAAACTGCAACAGATGCTGTGGATTGCAGGCATCAGGTGGGCCCTGCTTGGGGGGTCCAGGAGCACCAAATTGTGTGACATGATACCCCACTTATACACACACACACACACACACACACAAAGGAAAAGAGAAGGTCATTTCCCTCCCCCTCTTCCTTATGCTTATGATATTCCCCACGCATAAAAACAGCAGGGGGGGTGCCTTTTCTCTCCCACAAAGCCTTTCATTGATTGATGGACAGCAGCACAGATCCTGTCTAATTGCAGGATCTGTGGGTCCCAATAGACCCACCCAGCTTCCAGAGTAGGTAGCAGGGATTGGCCAGGCAATCTCTCTCTCTCTCTCTACTTACCCCTGCACCAAAATCCCTTCCTCTCTCTCCAGCATCTGCTGCCACAGCTGGATCTCCTCTTCCTCTCCTCCTCCCCTGGATGTTGCAGTGAAAGAAATGCAGCCTGCTCTAGCCACCGGTGGTCAATTTCACCAGGGAGAGAGGGATGGGCAAGAGGAGGAGCTGTCTTGGCAGCTACCACTGCCCCCCAGCAGCTGCTGCTTCCTCTTCTTCTTCTTCCTCTTCCTCCTCCTCCTGCAAAGCTCAGATCTCCTGATTAGCAGAGCTCCTCCTGGTTTCAGCACGTCTCTTTTCTCTCCTTCCACCTGCACTGCCCTCCCTTCTTGCATGAGAATGGGAGGAGGTGCGGAAAAGCCATCTGGATTGAGGCTGCAGGAACCCTTGCGCAGTACCCCCAGGCGCCTCCAGGTGGCGCTGGCAAGCTCTCCTCCGCCATGCACCACGGGACTTGTAGTCTTTTCCCTGATCCTTGCACATGGTTGCTCTATAGGAGGATGTGTGTGAATGTGTGCTTAGCTTTTTTTTTTTTTTTAAAGCAAACTTTTTAAAAAGCCTCTTTTGCAAACGGGGCCCTTGCAGAAGCCAGATCGGAATGAATTCCTCTGGTGTGCAAAGGTTGCATGGATGTAAAAAAAAAAAAAAAAAAATTCACTGCTTTCCTGTGCACCAAAGAGAGACAGGCTTTTGTGCAAAGGAACTTGGAGAGAGGCTGTTGTGTGTGCAAAAGCAAAGTTGGAGGCGGTGCATTTGCTGGAAGGGGAGGCAGGGAACCTTTTTTAGGAGCCACTGTAGGGAACACACAATAAATAAATAATTGAGATGCACAGCCAGCTAGTCTGGTAAGCAGATCAACAGCTTTGAGTGAGCTAAGCTGCCGCTAGCAAGGGAGGGAGGGAGGCAGGCAGGTCAGGAGAGATCAGAGGCTTGCATGCAGCAGGCTCTGTGGCGCAATGGATAGCGCATTGGACTTCTAGATCAATGACAGATGAAGTCATTCAAAGGTTGTGGGTTCGAGTCCCACCAGAGTCGTGTTTTGGGTCGTTTCCGCTCAACCCGTATTTAAAAAGAACTTGCAAAAAAAGAAAGAAAGAAAGAAAAGTTTACAAACAACACACCCAAGATCTGTGAAAGTCAATATTTAAAACATGCAAACAAACCTTGCTTTTGGGGGGTTGTTTTTTAACTTTCTTTTTTTCTTTTAAATGAAAAGAAAAAATTTAAATTTTCTTTTAAATTTTAAATGTTTTTTTTTTTTTTTTTAAAAATAATGTTTAGAAGAGACATGGAATCCTCACAGAATGCCTGAAACAACAACAAAAACTAAATAGGAGAAGAAAAGACTGGTCTCTGCCCCAAAGAGCCTCCAATCAACAGTCTGAAGACAATCGGAGAACGGGCAGAGGCTCTATTAGGAAGGATGCTAACTGGCATTCATTAGGTAAACCCACCACATCCCTGTATGTGTACAACAGCATCAAACCCCCCTCCCTCCCCACACACACCGTACTGCTCATAAAGTCAGAGGCTAAACCAGGCTGCAAACCATAATAAATTAATTATATAAGTCCTCCATCCGTTTAAGTGGCACTTCATACAGCATATCAACCTCCTCCCCTATATAACAACAAAAGCTAAATAGAAATAGAAATGCTCTTCCAACTCCATCCTTCCAATTCAAAATTTCTCTTGTCTTGTGGGCTCCCTGAGGCATCTGGTGGACCACTGTGAGATGCAAGAAGCTGGACTAGATGGGCCTTTGGCCTGATCCAGCAGGGCTCTTCTTACGTGATGTTAAAATCCACAGTAACTCTGGACATTGGTTCACAACTGGCTCTGTCCCACTGACCAGGTAGGGTCAGCTCTTTCTCTGTGTACGTATCATCCATGTGCATAATTCAGGCCTCTGAAACCTGTTGCATCTTGCACATCCCCTCTAGAGGTCTGCGAAATGCCTCTTTAACTGAAGAAGCCCGTTATGTTGCAAGCCCAGACGCAATATATCAGAGAGAAATGAACGCAGTTGGCCAGATGCACCTTCTACCTGGAAAACCATCTTTATTTTTTATTATAATAATAAAGCTTCTTTTAAAACTTGGTAAAAACAATTGAGAATCATTTGTCTCCAACATTTGCTCAACTAATAAATCAGCCACAACAAAACAGAACCAATTTTTAATGAAGACACCACAATCCGCTAGACCAGTGGTTCTCACACATTTAGCACTGGGACCCACTTTTTAGAATGAGAATCTGTCAGGACCCACCAGAAGTGATGTCATGACTGGAAGTGACATTATCAGGAGGAGGCAGGAGGCAGGAGGCCTGGTCTAGAGGGTAGAGCCTCCGTCTGCCTGAAGATAACATCCACAAGGTCGCCAGCTCGAGGCCACCGGCACCGTGCGACCTTGGAGCAGCTGACAAGCTGAAGCCAAGCTATTCCATCTGCTCTGAGCATGGGAGGATGGAGGCCAGATCAGAACGAAACATCTGAATTTGTTGTGGCTCTTGAAAGATAGAGCCTTCTTTCAAATTGTAAAAATCCCTATTTAATAAGGGATTTAAATAAAGCCTGCCTATGTAAACCGCCTTGAATAAAGTCTTGAATAAAGACCAAGAAAGGCGGTATATAAATACCTGTTATTATCATCATCATCATCATCATCAAGGGGATAAGAATAGGCCCTCAGTTTGGCTGTACTTGTCGTAAGAGGCGACTGAACAGCCACCGGGTAGATGGGACTCGTCAGCCTGGGAAGGCAGCTCATCTGAGAGAAGGAAAACTCTGATCCCAAACCTCCACTGCCTTGTGGCTACATCCAGTTACGGAAAAGGCTTCAGGAGTCAACCTCGAGGCAAAATCAGGAGCCGGAGTCCCTGGCTGAACACAGTCACGTTCTGGCAACTCCTGCGACGCCGCTGGAACCAACCGTATTGGCCTCTGCCTTTCCATTGGACCATTTCAGCGATGCGGAGAGGGGAGATTTGCTGCATGGGTAACAGCCTATCCTCCATACCTTCTTTACCCAGGCTTCGCGCACTGGAGAGGACACTCTGTTCCAGAACACTATTCAGAGTGCGATACCATAGTCTTCCAAGACTGAAGGATGCCAACATCATCATCATCAAGCAGGAAGATTTGGAACTATCCTAGTCTGCAAACCTACCTCCACTTAGCCAGCAGTAAGACCCATTGACTGCCATTGATCAAAGAATATACATAGTAGCTTGTTAAAAGTACAGGTCTGTAATGCTTGCCCAAATGCAGTCACATCCCATGGCAGCAGCAAGTCTAATAGATTAAAAATATTGAAATGAACGGAGACCCACCTGAAAAGGGCTTGCTACCCACCTGAAAAGGGCTTGCTACCCACCTGGTGGGTCCTGACCCATAGTTTGAGAAACACTAGTCTTCTCTACTGCAAAGGAACCTAATCCTTAAAAGATAGAAAAGGACACTGGTTGCTGGACACTGGACTCTGCTTGAGGCTGCAACCCGATGCATGCTTTCCTGGGAGTAAGTTCCACCGAACACAGCGGGGCTTGCGCCGGAGTAGGCATGCACGGAATTTCACTGTTAGTTAACCGCAGCAGGATTCATGACCCACTTTTGGGAGCTGGGTGTAGGAACGAGGGGGATGGATTAGCTTGGAAGGAGCAAAAGTTGATGAATAAGGGCGACGAGGCATTTTTTCATGGCTTTGTAACCGACAAAGGCGAGGCTTGTTCCCTCAAGCTACTATGATGCCTTGAGAAGCAAAGGTAGATCAAGGCACTGGTTCATAGAGGAGCCCATTATTAGATATGAAGTTGCAAGCCTGGAGATTCAGGTTTTGAAGGGTTGTTTTGGCCCTCCCCCCCGTCTCCAGTCACCTGCCAGCTCCACCACCTCCATTCAAAACTGAATGCACACTGGAGGTCCCCCTACCCCACCTGCGCCAATTGTTCTGAAAGGAGACAGTTCTTTTTTTCTGTCCCTCCAAAGTTGGCAGCCAGGTGGTCAGGCCCCTCCTGTAGACCTCGACTCCGATTTGGGGATACTTCTGGCGTTCCCCGATTGCAACTAGTGTGGGTGACAGCAAGGGGGCTCCATCCATTCCAAACCCTATTTACCAAGGGTTCGGGATCTATTTTGTGCTCTCCCACTCATCCTCCTGGTTCCATATTCTCCTAGTTTTGCCCTTGTAATGTTCCACGGGAGCAAGCTGTGAGCGTCTTTAAAAGGACAGCCCTTAACCCCAGCCTCGGTTTAAATCTCCAAGTGGGAGGGCTACACATCTAGCCTTTAACACACATCCCTTAAGCACAGGAGCATGAATGCCTAGGGCAGCGTTTCTCAAACTGTGGGTCGGGACACACTAGACAGACGCAAGCCCATTTCCAGTGGGTCCCCATTCATTTCATTTCAATGTGTATTTTATTTTTAATACATTTTTAAAAACAGCCAGCAACTGTTTGGGAGGGTTCTTTATTCTGGATAAATGTTTAAACTTACTGCAAACTTTGAATTTACTTAATCAAATTGGGTTCTGTTGTATGGTAGGTGTTAAAAATTTTCCTGCTTGATGATGTCACCTCTGGCCATGACATCACTGCCAAGTTAACGTCACTTCCGGTGGGTTTCGACTGATTGTCATTCTAAAAAGTGGGTCCCGCTGCTAAAAGATTTGAGAACCACTGGTCTAAGGGGCATGCACAGCGCACCCAGACTATCACTTCACACACTGTAGCTTCTGTTGTGTTGTTTTTTTGTGATAAAATGTCTAGATCAGAGGAAAAACATCCTCCCTATTTCACCAAGAGATGTAGGAATTGCTTGTTTTGTTAGCTGCTGCGGGCAAGATGTAAAGATATTTAATAGAAGGAAAATAAAACAATAAGGCATGTCAGCGTCACTAAAGTTCAACCCCACCTCTGTTGCTTCCAAGACCGCATTTTCAGCCCACAGCCTGCGTACCTCCATCCATCCATCCAAGCCAGCTGAAATTCAGCAGAGACAGGCAATATCTGGTCGGGAGCCACAAGAAGCTGAGCCAGCACTTTCTCCCCCTCTAGGCGTCTTCTAAGAACAATTTGCATTCTTAATAAATGCCAGAATCAGAAGCAAGTCTCAACTTCCACCCCCGAAAATTGAGTGTTTCTAATAAAATAGTTCCACTGACCAACGTCATCTGTGTGTAAACTTTTTTTCTCGGAATTTGGGAAATCACAGTTGCAGAGAACACAAAGATGCTCAGTGAAGGGGGGGCAGGAAGGTGGCTATGGAGAGAAAGGGGGAACGGGGCTTAGTTCAAATGACCCACCCCACCCCTCTGGTATTGTGAGCTTTGGTAAAGAAAAACAAAAACAATTCCTTCCTGGCTGTATCCAAAATTTCTCTGGAAGTCATGAGGACTAGAAAACTTATATTCTCGATAACCAAAAACTCTCAGTGTTTTCTCATGTATTGGCCAAAGGTCAAACTACATGTGAAGAGATGAGCTTAAAGCCAGAAATGAAAAAAAGACAGAGAATGCAGCCAGTGGACTGGGTGGGTGGAGGTCTGATGAAGATCAGAACTATGCAGTGTGGGGGTGTGTGGGGGGGGTGCTATTTGTCCATCAAAACTGCCCTCTTAGTCACCTGAGTTCAAATCCCTTCTTATCCACCACTTGGGTTCACTTGACCTACAGCCTCACTCAGCCTCAACTTTGTGCCTGTACAACGGGAATGTTAAGAACTGTTTATGTTTGTGGGGAAATGGAGCTTCCAGCAGTCATCTTCAGGCCCCCCCCCCAACCACAGGCCCTTCCTTAGTGCTTGTCCAAGATCCTCACAGGACTGTCGTGAAAGTGAATGGAACAGAGGCAATAAAGCAATATGGTTTTAGCAACATGAACCAGACAGATGGACAGTTTTATGTTCCCCCCACTGAACACACAACTGTCTCTACCGAGCAACTAAGGAAGTGTAACCATAACACTTGTTGGGTTCAACAACCAAATCCTTTTGAGGTGGGGGACAAAAAACATGTGCTGCTAAATGGACAGTCTCTCCATGGGATGAACCACAGATGCCCCAGAGCTGATCCAGCGCAAGCCATGCTTCACTTTGACTTCAGTCCGCGACATTGGTGAAGACGCTCTTCTTTAGTGGCATGAACTCACACCTGAATCGCCGGGGGTGGGAGAATCCCGATTTCATTGCGAAGGGACTCCACTGACTGCTCCCAGCGGCTCTCATAATAGTAATTCAGGATAAGGTTGGAGTTGATTCCGCTCCGGACGGCCCACGGGATGAGCTCGGTGGTCAGAATACGGAGCTTCCTGGATGGGGGATAAGGAAGAGAAAAGAATTGGCTTTCTTATCAGAGAAGCCCTCCGCTCTTAAGAAGGGACTCTAATCTCTTGATTATTTTAGCCATTCTCATTTAGAGACAACCTACCGGGCATTGAGACGGACAGGGCCAAACACAGCTCCCAAAATGCACATGGGCAGGCCAGTCTGGACAGCTTCAAACCACTTCACCGCAACTTCCCCTAGCGAGAAAAATAAATAATACAGGAGATGCTAAAAGAGGCAAATCTCTTGCCAGAAGCTGAGGAAGATCCTCCCTAATCCAGAAATACCTTTACTAAGACCGAGAAAAGTCACACAAAGGTGTAAACGGTAAAGTTTTGAGTTTTGCAAGACTCTGCAGCAGATGTTCAGCAAAGCCAGAAAACAAAAAAGGGGCAGGGAGTGAGAAGTGAGAAGCCCACTGGTCTTCAAGTGGTCAAGAGTTAGGACCCACCTCAAACCTCACCCTTTAAGGTGGCCACCTGTCTTCCCATTCACCCCTTGGGAAAGCCCAGAGGAAAATGGGTTAAACTGTCCGGCCAACAAGCAAGAAAGGTGGGCAAGGAAGGGCTCATGGTTCCTCTTTCTTTTCTCGCCCCTAACGGCGCTATTAATGCAGGGGCCACATCCGGCCAAGCAACACTTTTTGAAGTCACTGCAGGGCTGGACCTGTCTCACTGAGAGCCCAGCTGAGAGACAGAGAAAGACATACACAGCAATCGGCCCCTGAGTGGCAGATATTTTGCTCCGATTGTGACCGTCTTTTTAGAGCCATGTGCAAAATGCATACATTATTTGGGTGCAATTTGCAAGAGAGGAGATTTTGGCTGGACCTCATGAAGAAATTCACGGTGGTTTGGCAGTGGAACAGATTGCCGAGGGAGGGGGTGGATTCTCCCGCACCGAAGATCTTCAAGCAAAGGTGCTGGAGATTCTCTACGAGTGTTTCCTGATACAGGCAGGGGGGTTACCCTGCACATGCCCGATCTCGTCTGATCTTGGAAGCTAAGCAGGGTCAGGCCTGGTTAGTACTTGGATGGGAGACCGCCTGGGAATACCAGGTGCTGTAGGCCTATACCATGATCTCGGAAGCTAAGCAAGGTCAGGCCCGGTTAGTACTTGGATGGGAGACCGCCTGGGAATACCGGGTGCTGTAGGCTTATACCACAGTCTTTCGAGACTGAAGGTTGCCAACCAGGGGGGTTGGACTAGATGACCTTGGAGGTCCCTTCAAACTCTATGATTCTATTATTTCCTACAGTTCATCTGCTCTGGCCCTGAACAAAACTGGGCAGTGTGCTCCTGGCAGCTCAAAGTCTGGAGACCCCTGCCCTTAAGGGCTAGAAACTTGACCAGGGTTACTAAGCAAGAGATTGGCAGCTTGTCCCCCTACCTCTCATGTTGCATTGATGGGGAGGTTGGTGTGGTGGTGTCTGTGTCACAGAAAGGAGGAAATAAATATATGTCAAGGGCCCAGTTTTTCAGCCTCTACTGTCTTTGCTCAAAATAGCCAGCCCTGCAGGAGTTCACAGCCTTCTGCAACATTAGTCAGGCTTTTGCCGATTCTGAAGAACAGGGAATAGGGCAAAGGCAGTAGTGACTCATCCTTTCCCTGCCATGAACGTAGACCGCCATTGCTGGAGGCTCAGGGTTGATTGCACAACCCCACACCCCCACCCCGCGTTTCCCAGCTATACTTTAAAGGCAAAGCGGGCACCTCCACTCCACGTGGCATGGCTCTGTCTGGAAAGTAGGTGAAAGGCGACTGCCATCCCACAAACCATTGCCTAACTTTTAACAACATCTACAAAATCCTTCCTCCACTTTCAGTGCCCACACCATTTTAACAGATATTCAGCCAACAATATTTTCAGGGCCAGTGCCAGCTTTTTTGGGTGGGGCGGGGGCAGGTTTACATGGACATGAGCGCACCTGCCAGCTTCCTCCCACTCACCAGGCTGACCCACAAACTGGGCAGAGACAACCCAGCCTACACGTGGTTCACAAGCACTGCCAGAAGAGAACCCAGTGATTATGACAGTGTATACTGTATCACACACACACGTGACATTTACTACTGAGTGCAGGATTTACTACCAAGCATGGGATTCAAATATTTGTTTCTTTTCCTTAAGCTTCTAGTCCCTGTTGTTGTGAAGATAAGTCTTGAAAAATATATAGGAAATAATCTTCTGCGCAATCACATCCTCGGGAGAGCTGGGATGCATCACAAAGAAGGAATTTTGGCAGGCATATCGGTCCACTTTCCCACCTCATTCTTGTTTACCCAACTCCTATTGCTCAGGGCAGACACCTGCCCGGTTGATGCCCTAAAATCACGTGGCGGAGACTCATGAGTGCCTCGCCTACTCGTAGCTGCAATTCTAAATTGCAGCCTTCTCGCCTAGCAGTAAACAGTTCTAATTTGCAGTGAGCCGTCAGTGTCATTCTGGAGTGCAAACCCCTAAGATGTGGACTTGCCCCCCCTAAAACAGCAGGTGCACAATGGCTGCAACACGTGACAAGATAAGACTCTCGTCCTTACCCAGCATGTTGGTAGGCATGCCCAGGAGGGTGTGCATCAGATCGTGGACTTCCCGGTACCGCTGGATGACGTAGGCCAGCTCCTCGTCATCAATAAACTTGGTGGGCATCCTGGAGTCCGGAGTAACCCTCTGCCAATCAGAACAAAGGCAGGTTCGTGTATATTCTCTGCTCCAAAGACATACTGGGTTAAATGAATGCAGGTGTCCCCCAGTATCCACAGGGAACATATTCCTGCACACACAGATATGGAACATGGATAAAAGGGGACCCTATTTTTATACTGTACACAACATCCCCTGCTGCCCATTACCTGCCATTTTTTTCATAACCAAGCAGGCATGTTTCTTGCTTTTACTAACGCTAGAGCAGGAACACAACCGCCTGCCTGCTTCAGTCTACACAACAGAAGCAGGGGACACTAGGACCCTAAAGACACCTTAACAGGAAGCAGGAAGCTTCCTGTTAACATTCCGATCCGTGTCCCTCCAGCATGCAGGCTGGTTGCCTCCTTGTTGCTTTCTAGCATTTGTAAAAGGAAGAAAAATGCCTGCTTGGTGCTGAAGGAAATGGAAGATAATGGACACTGGGGGGGACGGGACACTGTGGATACAGAGGGGGTGCATGTCCAGGACAAGCTTGGCTGCATCAGAACAAAGCTCCACTGAGTTTAGCATCCACAATGCTCAATCAGATGCCTTCTCGACAATTATAAGTAGGTCTTGAAGGGGATAGCCTTTCAAGAGAGTGTTTTTTGGCTCGGGGACAGGGCACCGGATCTCCATGCAGAAGGTCCCAGGTTCAACCCACGACACCTCCAACTCGGGTTGGGAAAGACCCCCACTGGAAATCTTGGAGAGGAAGCGATGACCATACTTAACTAAATGGGCCGGGGCCTGACTTAGTAGAAGGCAGTCACATATGTCCCCACCGTTAGCCCCCAGCAATTCAAAGATACATTGCGCCTGATCATGGGGTGGGGGGTCCGTTTCCTTACAAAACAGAGCTGAGCTATGGCCATGTCTCTATAAATGTGGGCTCTTGCATACAGTCGGTTCATGGCAGTGCGCCCCCTGGATGGAGGTCACGGGAAGGAAGCCTTTCCAAGAAACCCTGCCTTATCGCTTGGCACTCACGTTATCATCCAGAAAGCGAATGTATTCCCGGCCAAAGGTCCCATCTGGAAGTCCTCGAAGTCCAGTGACGTCCAGTGTGGAGAGGCGTATCCGGGGTCGCTCTCTGGAACAAAGCAGCAATCAAGCCCAGTGAGCCCAGACTGTGAAATCTGGCTGGTTTTTGTGGCTCTCCAGGAAGCCACGGCTCACAGTTTGGGAACCACCACTTTAAGAACACTCATTTATGGTCCAGTTCAGATGCAACGGGAAACCACAGGTTCTTGCTCACACGGATGTGCCTCTGAGAGCCACAGCTCTGTGCGCTACCTACTCCCCGCCTCTCGCACATGATCACGCACCTTGCAGAGGCTTGTTCAGATACATCCGAACTGAGCCGCTATTAAGCATATTTAATTCCCACATGCGTCAGGGAGTGCGTGCTGCAGTCCCCCTCCCACTGAAATTCGCAAGGCAGAATATAGTAACATTGGTTGGAGCGCGCCATTGTTCTCGGACGGCACAAGCCGATACCTCAAGAGTCAGTCCCACTGATCTCAATTGCACCTGTTCACCCAGCATGGCATCTTTTCCTATGGCTCTTTGCTGTGGTCTCTCTTTTAAGAACATCAGAAGAGCCCTGCTGGATCAGGACAAAGACCCATCTAGCCCAGCTTCCTGCATCTCACAGTGGCCCACCACATGTTTCAGGGAGCCACACAAGACCACAAGCTCCCTGAGTCCTGTTGCCACTCCCTCGCACCCAGCATTTTCCTTCCTTCTAGCCCGCAAGCTACTCTGGGATACGGCACCATCTTCTCATTCCTTCTGCTACAGAAACTGCTCTGATAACCTTTTTTTTTCCTGAAAAGCAGTTGGCATCCTTCAGTCTCTGAAGACTATGGTGACACGCTCTGAATGGTGGTTCTGGAACAGAGTGTCCTCTCCAGTGCGCGAAGCCTGGGCAAGGTAGATATGGAGGACAGGCTGTTAGCCATGCAGCAAATCCCCCCTCTCCACGTCGCTGAAATGGTCCAATGGAAAGGCAGAGGCCAATACAGTTGGTTCCAGCGGCGTCGCAGGCGTTGCCAGAACGTGACTGTGTTCAGCCATGAACTGCCTCAGGGACTCCGGCTCCGGATTTTGCCTCGAGGTTGACTCCTGAAGCCTTTTCCATAACTGGATGTAGCCACAAGGCAGTGGAGGTTTGGGATCAGAGTTTTCCCTCTCTCAGATGAGCTGCCTTCCCAGGCTAATGGGTCCCATCTACCCGGTGGCTGTTTAGTCGCCTCTTACAACAAGTACAGCCAAACTGAGGGCCTATTCTTATCCCCAGCCCCCAGGGGAATGAAAAGCAGTACAGCAATATAATGAATTACCGTATAAAGCAACGTATTTTTTTTTTTTTAATATTGATAGCCCACCTTTTCCCATTGAAAGGAGGTGGCCAAAGTGGCTCACAATCATACATTAAAATAATAACATATTACGGTTTTTTTAAAAGTCACAATCATACTGTTGTTGGCAGCCTTCAGTCTCGAAAGACTATGGCATCGCGCTCTGAATGGTGGTTCTGGAACAGCGTCTAGTGTGGCTGAAAAGGCCGATTCATAAAACAAATTTTTAAAGAACAAATACTAAAAAAAGGAAATAAAAGGAAAGGAAATCATACATTTTTTTGTAATGCTAATTTTGTGCAATCTCTCAATCCCCCCCCCCCAGAATAAAAGGAGGATTTGTGTGTTTTAAAGATATAACTAATCCAACCTATGTGACCTTGAATAGGAATAGATGTCCTGACCCCATACAGTGCCGATCCTTGTAACACAATCTGTTTCTGGCTACAGGCTAAGAAAAGCCACGCTAACATACTGTAGAATCCGATAGCCCTCGGGGTCACTGCGCATCCTCTCCCGGAGCTTCTGCAGAGCTAGGAAGCCGGTCGTCTCCCCGAGAACAGCCACCATGTCTGAAGAAAGGGGTTGAGGAGCAAAAAGAGAGAGGAAAGTGAGCAAGGGAGAAGATAATTCACAAGTATTGAGTAACCAGCAAATCAAGGGCAGTCCTGGCTTTGAAGGAAACATCAGGCAAGGCCGTGTCGAGATCATTCATCTGCTCTTGATCTTGCTAACCAGATACTTCAAGCAGCTGGTCAACGTCCACTTTGAAGGAGTTGCCATTTTTGAGAAAGAACCATAAGAGGAAAGGGCAAAGACGGTGTTCATGGCTGGAGGGCAGGAGTGACATCATTAAGCAGGAAGTGACATCATTAAGCAGGTGATGGCCAGAAAGAAGCACTTTGTTCTCACCTAGAAACTCAGGAGCTGCGAATTTTCCAGAAGAGAAAATGTGCAAATCCTGTTCCTAATTTCAAGATACGAGACAGCCCAATTTTGGGAGAGCCCAATTTTAACGGAGGCTGGAAAAATGGCTTCTGGGAGCTTTTGAAAGCTGCTCCTGCTGGACCTTTCGAAAATCCAGCTGCTACTCCACCTTGCCTTTGGGTGCATCCCAGCCTCTCCTAGCCCAGCAGGGTTGGGCAAGTGCCAAGTAGTCACCCTATGGGCGTGAGAGCAAGTACCACTTGCCAAAACCGTTAAGTTACACTAGCGATTGAAAAGCACTGTCTTAAAGCCTTGCCGGTGGGGTTGAGCGGCATGTCCCCTGTTACCTGGGCTGAGAGGTGACAAGTGGTTGTTCCCTTTGTATCTTAGGGGGAAAAGCAGCAGCCTTTGCTGATCTATTGCCAACCACTCCAAAAAGGTACCATTGATCCTCCTCTGCCTTCTGCCTGACTCCACCCCCAGTGTTACACCACCAATTTCTGCCCACCGTTGCATTTGTGCAACAGGGATCAAATGTATATGCCTGTGGGCTGGGCAGAAATGGCTTAAAACAAGAAGTCAAAGCTCCAGCTCACCATGCCGGTAGGGATTGTAGAGAGCCATGAATGCTGAGCCGGCAGCCAGCAAGGCTTTTTGCAGGGCATTCGTTGGGATGTGGCTTGGATATAGCAGATGATGCTTTGGTTCATCCACTGGGCTCTCAGCAGCCAACTGTTGGCCTGTGTAGCAAACCTGGTGTCTTCTACCTATGGAGAGAAGTGGGCAGAAGCTCAACATGGTGAAACAAACGTGGCATTTCTGCTTGCTCCTAATTTCTGTGGCTCTTTCCACTCATGCTGAGATAGGGCGAAGGTATTGCCGGCGCACACTCACCCCACCAGGAATAGGGCTACACGTCTACTGCAGTTGTACTTATTGCACTGCCTGAGATCACACTACTACGCTACACCAGTGGTACTCGAGGTGGTCTCTGGTGGTACTTGCAGGACCCCGCCACCAGGAGTGTGATGCAGCAAACAGAGGTAAGAGGCTTGACTCCGAAGCATGCTCAAAAAGCCCTCTTGTCCACTCTGAGCCTCTTACTGGTGTTTGCCGCATCACAACCCAGTGGTAGCTGGTGATGATGTCATTGTCAGTTACTTCCAATGGCACATCAAATAGGTGGACTGTGTGAAGTGGTACGGCGGAAGAGAAACACTTTAACAACACTGCTGTTTGGGAGGATTTCCTGCTAGAGGCAGGGGGTTTGACTGGATGACCTTGTGGGTTCCCTTCTATGATTCTACAATTAACTCAGAAGTATGTCCCACAGTGTTCAACGGGGGCTTATTTGGGGGCTTACGCTTATGGGGCCAAGTGTATTTAAGATTGCAGCCTTACTCCTGAATATACAGAGAGAGAGAGAGAGAGAGAGAGAAAGAGAGAGAGAGAGAGTGCACTGCTGGAGGTTTTACTAATACAAAGCAATCCTATGCATGTTTACTTGGAAACAAGGCCAGCAGTGAGCTTTCTGCAGGGAAAGTACACACAAGGTTGCAACCCTAGAGATCCCGAGGTGGGGCTGAACATTAACCACGTGTTTCAAAAAGGCATGTCCAGTATTCCCCCAAGAGGCAAAACAGGGACATGATTTTATTGGAAGGGGGGGGTGAATAAGTGCTGTCCCAAGCAATGGGGAAGGATCAGGGAAAGGGGGGGGGACAGAACACAAAGGTACTTGCCTGTGACCACGTGGGAATCAAGAGCACTTCTCAGACTGAATAGCCAAGAGAGGGATTTGCCAGCCCTCCTGGGCAGAAACAGCCCCATGACTTCTTCTCCTTCTAAAATCAAAGGGAAATCAGGATGACTTGAGCAATGCCTTTGCAACACACCATGACACCTCCTGGGATTCTAATGCAAGGGGAACATGATGCTGCCAGCCAACTCCAGCACAGCAAAACACCAGCCCCCTCCAAGCACAGACCTGGTTGCACTTCCTGCTTGCAACTGATCTCCTGCAGGGCCAAGGCTTGCAAGAGAATCCAGAGAGATCAGTGGTCGGGGGGCGCCATCTGCTGGCAGCTGGAGAGCAAGTCAATGGGGAGAAATTCACACTTACCTGGGAGTAAGTCCCATTGAGTATAGTGGGATTTACTTCTGAGTAGACATGCCTAGGATTGGGCTGCAAGGCTGCAGTTCTAGCCACATTTTCCTGGGAATAAGCCCTATTGACTATAATGGAACTTAGTTCTCAGTATACATGCTTGGATTGGGCTCTAAGGTTGAAATGCTAGCCATACTTACCTGGGAGTAAGCCCCATTGAATACATTGGGACTTACTTCTGAGTAGACATGCTTGGATTAGGCTCTTAGGTTGCAATTCTACCCATACTTACCTGGGAGTAAGCCCCATTGGCTATAAGGGGGCTTACTTCTGAGTAGACATGCTTGCATTGGGCTCTGCGGCTGCACTCCTATCCACACTTACCAGGGAGTAAGCCCCATGGGCTACAAGGGGACTTGTTTCTGAGTAGACATGCTTGCATTGGGCTCTGAGGCTGCAATTCTACCCACACTTACCTGGGAGTGAGCCCCCTTAACTCCTTGCAGCTTTGTTGCTGTTCAAACCATGCTCCCTCTTTAATCTCCTTGCTTTCTATGATGCTTGTTTCCTGGGGGGACTTCATTGGAGGTGGCGCCCAAGATGGCTGCGCCCAGTGGGGGAACAGTGTGGCGGTTGCACCCATAGGCAGAGTCAGCAGGGCCATTTCTCTCCACCATGCGGGCTGCCAGGGCTGGGCTGCAGGGGGTCTTTGCAGTGTATAAGCCCCCTGGGGTGCACTGGAGCCTTGTGAGGGACACAGTGGAGACCCAGCTGCTGAAAGGTGAGCTTTTCTAGCCTGCTGCATGGGGGCAGGTTGCAGACTGCAGCCCCCCTTGTGATGCATAAGGGTCAGGACCCATCCCCTTCTGTGCTTCCATTCAGGGCTGGCCCATCAGTGTGGCCAACTGAGGCTGTTGCCTCAGGGAGCAGATGAGTGGGGGGAAGCACTCATCTGTCTACCACTGCTTATCTGCTTGTTTCCACTGCTCCTTGGATTGGAAAAGGAAAGGAGGGGCTGGGATAAAGAGGAGAAGCCCTCCCTGACTTGGCTTCTATTCAGGGCCGGCCCATGAATGAGGCCAACTGAGGCTGTTGCCTCAGGCAGCAGATGGGTTGGGGGGGGGGGAAGAACCCATATCTGCTCTTTTCCACTCCTTGGATTGGAAAAGAGGGGGCTGGGAAAAACAGGAAGTGTGAAGGAGAGGAGGGTGCTGAGCTGAAACAGTAGAGGGAGGATTGAGCAGAGGGCATTATTTGGCATGCTACATTAGGTCCTGAACTGGTATTAGTTCCACTGCATGTTGCTGTCCATTCCTTTATCTCGGTGTTTCCCAAGCAGTGGGATGGGTACCAGGAGGGGTGCCAACACTGGCTGAAGTTTTACCTTGAGGTTCCCCCTCTCCACCCCTACATAGTGTCATGAAGGAAGGGGGCTTTGTTAAAGTCTCCATGATTGCTCTGACAATCCGATGCTGACTTACGGAGAGGCCAGGCCAATTCTGGAGGGGTTGGCAGCTCTATCCACTGTGGGAAACGGGATCAGTGGTCCAGCAGGTCTTGCTTGGAAGCTTGTCTTGCCTGCCCACCAAACTGAGCACGGGGGAATCTTGTCCTCCATGCCAAACTAAAGTTGCACCATTGCGACTAAACAGTAACCAAGCAAATCAAAGGATTGTCATGCATTAAACTGCACTTGGGTACAGTCACTGGTGGTCTGTGTCAAGGAATGTGTTATTCACACATTCTATTTAAGGCAGGTACAATCTAATGTATGTGGTTTGTTGATCTGAAAATATAACCCACCTATAGCCATTTGAATGGAAATGTGTACTAAGGTACAGAATAATATGTGAAGAGCCCTATAGTCTCTTGTGGACTGGAGCAAGCCCCCCGTGCGCTTCCCCAGATGTTTGAATTTTTTTAAAAAAAAGAGATACCTTCCCAAGTTTCCAGTTTGAATTTAATTACAGCTTGGGCATTTTTTAACTGGAATTCTGAAATCCAAAGTATTCTGAAAGCTGTAACTCTTTTTGAGCGCCGGCGTGACACCACAAGTAGAAAGTTCCACATCCAATCTCATGTGATGGGTTGCACAAAACTATTTTAAAAACTATTGTATAGAATTACCGTTGGGCTATATGTATAAGGTGTATATAAAAGCAAATGAATTTCGTGTTTAGAAACTTGGACCCCATCCCCAAGTTGTCAGGTATATGCAAATATTTCAAAATATAGGAAAGTCCGATATCCAAAACGCTTCTGGTCCCAAGACCTTTGGGTAAGGCGTGCCCAGCCTATATAAATTAACCCATTTGTTATTGTTGGCCTTTAGGTCTGAACTCATTAGAGCGACCTGCGCCAAGACAACGTGTACGCTTTCTGCCAAGCACGGTGGAAGATCAAGGTGGAAAGGAGCTGATGATGACTGTTACGCAGGTACCTGTTCTGGCCGACCATCCGCTAGGTAAGCTGTGGTAAAAGAACCGCACTTAAGGTCACTACAAGTTTGGCTTGTTCCAGAGGTGGTGGCTGTATTCAGCTATCTTGCTATTAAAGTTGTTTCTTTTTTTAACTTGCCTTGCCAAGCTCAGATGGGATAAAAAAAAACATATGAAAAATAATTCTAAAACAGCAAATAACTCTTCCTGGAAAGCCCTCTTTGGGGTGCCTTCGCTGTTGGAGTTGTAGGGAGTGGCTCCCTACAACAGCAGTGTGGAAGAAGACACCCAAAATAATCAGGGGGCTGGAGCACCTTTCTTCCAAGGAAAGGCTACCATGTTTGGGGCTTCTCAAGTCTGTGCTGGCTGTTTTGCCTGCGCAGTCTTGAGAAGCTCCATGTCGGACTTTGCAGCCTGACCCAGAGGATAGGATCCAACGGAGGAGGCATTCACTGGTCCCATTCCACCCTTCCCCTGCCCTGGAACTCCTTCCCCTCCCTGAAAAGCTGCACTGCCCCCCTGGTGGTGTAACATACCCCTGGGAATCCTTCTGGCACTGAGGTTGGTCCAGCGCTCACCCAGCGCTGCAAATGTGCTTTACAGCACGTTTGTGATGCCAGCGGCATGCTCATACCGCTGGCACGGAAGCCTATAAGGATTGGACTCTACGCCTTACTAAACAGAATGGGCTTACTTCAGAGTAAAATAACTAGCACCAAACACCCCGAGCTATTAGTCATGATGACTCTGTGGTGTACCCCTGAATACCAGTTGCAGGGATCAGTGGGAAAGGGGACTTAATTCCATGTCTTCCTGGGTGGGCTTGTGTTCACGTCTTATGTTCTTCTAATATCGGTGAATGGAAAAAAAAGTATCTTTATATAATAATAAAATAGTTGGTTTCTTTGTACAGTCTCTGGACCAGCTTTCACCCACTTGAAAATTGGGGCAGGCCATCGCCTGGATAGAAAATCATCCGGTGTGTTTGGTAAGCAAAGAATGCCTTCAACATTGATTGCCTTCACAAACAAAACCCTGAGCTCACACATCGAGATTATTAATCCCATACCACCTGCAGAGCTGCTGTACCTTTCACAGGTTCCATTATTGTTTTATTCAGAGGCAGCATGGTGCAGTGGTTAGTGACTAGGATAGGAGCACCCCAGTCATCCCTGAACTCACTTGAGATCCTAGGCCATGCACCAGTCTTATTTATTTATCTACTATGTACTAAATTTCTACCCCTCTGTCTCCCTGAAGGGCATCCAAAGTAGCTAATACATACCAGGTAGGGATATTTATCAGGTACATTCAGGGCCACTGAGAGCTGGCTTCGTTACTGCCCTCTTGGCGGATGTGAGGGTCCACCTGTGGCACCCCATGGCTCCATTTCCCCTGCAAGGCACTGGGTCAAGGCAGGCTCCCTCCCCCTGCTATTGCCCTGCCTGGGGGCTGGTTCCTGGGTGGCTCTGCTCCCAGGTAAGTCAAGGGGACCCTATTTACACTCACACCCCCCAAGACACTAAATTACGATTGACACCATAAAGAGCCTTGACCCCTATCAAGGCCACGTGGCATTCCTGCTTAGGGTACCCAAGCCAGCCAAAATCCTCCCTCGGTCTAGGTACGTCAACTGATCTCACTCAAGATTTGCAGTCAGCAAATGGGATGTTTTTATATGCCAATCGACGGTTCTCTTTTCCACCTGTTCGTGTTTCAGTACTTGGCGTGGGTCATGGCAACAAGCTGCTTACGGATTTGTACGACGCCCACCTGTCCAGGGTAAGCACCTTTACATTTTTTATAGATATATTTCAAACCACTTTGAAATATATCTTTCAAATATATTGGCCGTTTTGAAGGTGCCTGCTGCCTCCAGAGGGTCTTTGCTGTCTTCCTGGGGGAAGCAGAGACCTTTCAAAGGCAGTAGGGACCTTCAAAATGGCACCTCTGACCAGTGTGAAGCCTTTGAAGTGGCCAGGGGAAGCTGAAGCCCTGCAGGTAAGGTAACCCTCCACCTAACTGTATAGATCCTATAGGATCAGTGGTTCATTATGTGCAAATTTGCTATCCACAAGGGTTTCCAGGAACCTAACCCTAGCAGATAGTGAGCACTGACTGTATCTTTGTATGCTGTCGGGAGGTAATTGTACAATCGGGAGTCTCTGCCTCTGGTTCTCGCCCAGCATTTCCATTCTAAATGCCGTACTGTTGTCTTCTTTTCAAAAGGCCTATACAGTGTGCGGTCTGCTTGGCAAAGCCACCGACGACTTCTCAGATACAGGCAAACTTATCGAGAAGACCACATTTGGTAAGCATGAAAAAGTGCTCATTCGCTTTGTAATTTTGCCTCATCTTTATCATGAGAACTTAGGGCACGTGTCTCTTCTCCTTGACTACAGATCACATCACCCGGGAGAACCTGGAACGGATCCTTGCTGTGATCCAGGGATCCAACCACAAGGCTCTCCTGCAGTATGTGTCCATGACTTTTGTTTTATAAGAAAGAAATAATACAAAAGCAAGCCAAGGGTACTTGGATTTCAGGCTATAGATGGTGTGGTGCAACGGCAGAAAATTAGGGCTTTCCCAGCTCAAATCTTGCCTCTTCCTAAACTCACTGATTGAGTCCATGACAAAGCTGCCGTTTCTCAGCTTCAGTCGCAATATGGGGATAAATCTTGCCTTATAGGGTTGTACTAAGAATTGCACCAATACATGTGGAGGTACTGCACATGCTTGGACATTGCTATTCAAAAGCTAAGTAGCATTATCTCTAGGCTTGGCAGGTTCAAATAAGCACAGGTGATGTTGAGGTCACTTGGTCCCAGATTTATGCCGTTGCTAGACCCTGTCATTTGGAAACTTCAAGGCCCATCGCAGATATGGTAAGCAGGAGCTCCAGGGTGAGGATGGTCCACGAGGAATCCTACTATCCTCCTCACCCCCTGTCTGTTTCCTTCTCTCCCTCAGGCCACATCCATCCCCCTGCTTCTTCCCGCTGCGCTGTTACCGCCCGCCCAAAGAGCCAGGGGAGCCAGACAGCTCCCAGCCATTAAGCTTCTCCAAGAGTCGCGCCAACCCCCGGGAATGGAGCGTGGAACGGTCCATGGGCAGCGATTACCAGCAGCCAGTATGGCGAGTGATGCTGCTCAGCTTCCTGGGAATTGCTCTGTTGTTGTGGTGTGTGCTGCGTCCGCAGACTGAAATTGACCAGCTCCTGGAAACTGCCTTGCAGGGAGACTTCCAGGAAGCAGAACCACAAGTGACCCCAGATGGACAGGAGAAACCTTGACTAGCAGGATAGGGGACAGGAACCCCATGTGATTTAACTAGACTACTCTGAATTCCCTGGGATTGGGTCCTGGGAACAGCTAATTCTTGTGGGGGTGTGGGGGGGGGAGAAGACTGCGGGTGATTTATTTTCTCAACACACTCTTAAAGGCATCTAGCCTGGTTGCAAGAAACACAACAGGCTCTCTTTCAAGCAAGAAGGCTCTGCTTTAAGTCTTCGATGGCTAAAAAATATCAGAGGAGTCCACTTTACCTTTTGTAGGAATTGTGACTTGCTCTTTGTTGAGCAGAGCTGTGTAACGCTGATTTCTTGACTGCCAAAACGAAGCTTGAACCCGCCTGCTCTCTTCCTCTTTTGGGAGGGAGGTTTGGCTGCGATTCACAATAGTTTATTTTGGTAGAGGCATTGAAAAGGATACACCAGTGTACATTCTGTGTACAGATCACAGGCCTGGTTACGAGCAAAGAGATCCTTGGTCTTTAGAAGCTCATCCCTTTCATCTTCAATAAATTTTGCTCTTTAACATGAACGTTGGTTGTGTTTTCACCTTCCCCCCCCCGGATCATGAGTGTTACACGTCTCTTTTGGAAGAGTCTTTAGGTGCGGCTTTCTCCTGCGCATAACGAGAAACGAACAAGCCATTACGACGTCTTCTAAAGCAATGTGCTTCCTAGGATCAAATCCACAGCTTCAAAAAAGCTGTTGGTTCTCCCCCCCCCCCAAATGCTAATAAAATTAGTAGGAATCTGAACAGCAGCTAACTGGCTTTCTGGGTCCATGATTATTAGGCCAAAAGATGCAAATCCCATGGTCCGAGACAGCATCAGGGGTTTGCTAGCGTCGGTTGAGTTGACCTGAATGCAGGCACGCACCCCAGTATCAGGTGGTTGTAATGGCACGTGAGGAGGGCAGGAGGAATGAGCTTCTTGGAAATTGAGACTTACTGTCTCAGTGGGATGTAGGCCTGAGCCTGCTACTTCGCAATAGTTAATATTTGCATAGCGCTTTCTGAGTGTATAGTGCTTCCCATGTATTATCTTGATGTTTTCCTTACACTAACCCTGTAAGGCGTGTATTATCCCCATATTGCAGATGGGAAAACAGAGGCTGAGAGAGAGAGTGCCTTGCCTAAGGCCAGCTAGTGAGTTCCTGGCTGAGGCATGACTCAAATACCACTGGTGGTACCCGTACCATTGGTTGAGAAACACTGCGCTAGAGAAAGCATGAGAAGGGCTACAGAATCTACTTATTATAGCACTGCAGGAATTCTTTTACAAGCAAAGCCAGGCTGTGCATGAGGATGGTGGATGCAGGGTACCCACCTCCCTCAGTTCCCCTCTTCCCATTTTTTGGATTCAAAAAGGAAGAAGGGAACAGAGCAGAAAAAGAAGTGTGAAAGAGAGTGCTGGGCTAGAGCATCTCTGACACTCTAGCCTGCCATTCTTTTATCCAGACTTCCTCTTACGTCGTTTTTAGCTTGCTGCTCTCCTCTCCTCCACCTCTAATCTGTCCCCTTCGCAGTATTTGGTGCGCTACCTCACCCACAAGGAGGTCTTGCCAGTCTTGGGTATGGGAGTCTTTAGAGCAACCCTAGCTGCTATTTTCCTTCTACTCTCAATTCTTTCAATTCTAGTGAACTGGGTTGATCACAGGAATAATCACCAGTAATTCCCACTGACACTGTACCCAGGCCCCTACGAGTGTGTAAAATGGCTACTGATTGCAACCAGCAGTCTTGCCCCCATATGTTACATCTGCCTCGGGCAAGCCATATTGTCCTCGGGCAAGCCATAGTGTCCAGTTTTGGTCGCCACATCTCAAAAAAGACATAGTAGAAATGGAAAAGGTGCAAAAGAGAGTGACTAAGATGATTACGGGGCTGGGACACCTTCCTTATGAGGAAAGGCTATGGCGTTTGGGCCTCTTCAGCCTAGAAAAGAGACGCCTGAGGGGGGACATGATTGAGACATACAAAATTACGCAGGGGATGGACAGAGTGGATAGGGAGATGCTCTTTACACTCTCACATAATACCAGGACCAGGGGACATCCACTAAAATTGAGTGTTGGGCGGGTTAGGACAGACAAAAGAAAATATTTCTTTACTCAGCGTGTGGTCGGTCTGTGGAACTCCTTGCCGCAGGATGTGGTGATGGCATCTAGCCTAGACGCCTTTAAAAGGGGATTGGACAAGTTTCTGGAGGAAAAATCCATTATGGGGTACAAGCCATGATGTGTATGCGCAACCTCCTGATTTTAGAAATGGGTTATGTAAGAATGCCAGATGCAAGGGAGGGCACCAGGATGTGGTCTCTTGTTATCTGGTGTGCTCCCTGGGGCATTTGGTGGGCCGCTGTGAGATACAGGAAGCTGGACTAGATGGGCCTTTGGCCTGATCCTGTGGGGCTGTTCTTATGTTCTTATGTTCTTATATTCACTGGGTCTCCTTTGGTGCCCAAAATGCAATGGTGTGAGCCAGTCAGGAAGTTAGCCTTGCAGCTTCAGGAGAAGAGAAGGTTCTCATTGCGTTCTCTTTCCCCAGACATGCTAACATTGACTTGAAAACACAAGAGGCCTATGAGCTGGCCGTGAAGGGATTAATTCGGCCCATGGAGAAGAGCCCTCCTTTGATCACAGCGATTCGTTGTCTCCGGTTTGCACCTCCTGAGTTCCAGCTAGGTATGGCTAGGGTTGCAGTTCAGACAATACTCTTATTATCTCACCAGCCTCATGCATCAAACGGGGTTCATGCTCATGTCATGCACACATCCTGGTTCTTCTCCTCGCTTCCCCCAGTATATCTTCATTGCATGTGCAGGGGGTTGCAATTCAGACAATAGAAGTATCACCTGAACTTGGCTAGGAGACCAAGACATGGTGTGCAGTGACAAGGGGCAGGTAGAGTTTCTGCTCTGCCATTTCAGGTGCTGGGAAGAGACGCTCAGCAGAAGAGGATGGCAGAGTACTGAGATTTATTTTATTTATTTATTTTAGAGAGAGATATAGTATATATAAAGACATTAAAAGATGGTAGAGTGGGCTGTACGTTTTAAGTGCCTGGGGGCCAGTCGCTTGTTTCAAAAGTTTCCCTACATTAGACATTCCTTCCCAAAGCAAAACCAGCATAGCTGACCCACAATCTATTTGTAGGCTTTTATATTAAGATGTGTCAGTGGCATTACTAGGCTTTGTGTCACCTGATGCGGGAGGCCAATGTGTCGCCCCTAAGATGGACCTCCTTCCTTGCAGTGGACGGGGTATCCCCCTCCCTTGCACACATCACCCAGTGCGGCCCGCACCCCCCTAGCGACGCCACTGAGATTTGTATAACGGGATAGATTTCAGGCTGCTGAAGTGGGGGCTCATTTGGGATGGAAGGTGAGTATATAAATATCTGAGGGCGTATTCCTGACCCACTTTCCAGCAATGACATGACAGTGCAGCTCCTAGGTAAGGATACAAACATTCCCTTACTTTGAGGAGACCTCCGTGAGTGCCCCCCAACTGCAGGATGCCACACATGCCCCATTGGCATAGCTATGCCAGTGCTGAAAAGTGGGTAAGGATTTGGGCCTGAGCTCTTAACTCAAAACTGATGTATGTTTCATTTTCCATGTGTAAACTCAGCCAGGAGTGCCCTAGTGGGACGAAAGGAGACCCAAGGTGATCATGAAATAGACCAAACAACCTCAGGCCACTCTGTCTTGGCCTGAACTTCCTCTTGGGGTTAGAGAGTAAAACATATGGAAAAATCCACATGTAGTGTTGTGAGCTCAAAATGTGTTGTAGCAGTAATTTTTGGGACCAGTTATTTAAATTTTCAGAAGGGCTTCCTTGTTGCTGCTACTTGCAGCCTCACCATCCCCTTGTGGCACTAATTTCTCTGTCCCATGCTAGAAATTCATTGTTTGCACGAGACCCAGCAATATCTCCGAAAGATAGTTCACGAGATCGGATTGGAGCTCAAGTCAACCGCCATGTGCCCACAAGTACGACGGGTGCGGGATGGTGTTTTCACCTTGGGCGACGCTCTCTTGAGGACGCAGTGGAACCTGCAGAATATCCAAAACGCAATTCTACAGTCCAAGTTGAAGGTCCAAGCTGAACTTCAACGGAGCCTGGCACACCAGGAATCCCATGCTGACTCTGACGGACAGAAAGGGGGTGGACTGGGCCAGGCAGCAGATACCGAACATCACAGCAGAGGGGAAGATGCCTTGCCAGTAAGCTCGGTGATAAAATGAGTATCTTGCATTGCCTGGAAAGTTAACTGCAAGCAAGAAAAGAATCCTTAAATGTTCCTAGCTATTTTACACCTGATACTTGTTTTCACAGTGAGAAACTGTACAAAGTTTTTGAAAAGGTAGTTGTGCACCTTTGCCACCAGTCGGGGATGCTTTTCAAAGGGAACATCACAGAACACCCTTGAGGTGCCCCCCAAAATCACATTAGCGAATTCCTCTCAAGTGCTGCTTTTGATACAACCTCTGGAATCTATTTTGTTTAGATGTTTGTAATCAAATGCAAGTCTAAAGGCAATGAGAGCTGGAGAACGGATGGTATCTGAATGTGAAAAATAAATTTTTTTGTAACTGAACTGCAAAAAAAAGTTTGTGACGCATTAAGGGCTAGCAAGTCATAAAGCGGCTAGACTGTTCTACTCGATTAGAGGAAAGGCAGGTACGAGTCCCACTTAGCTCACCAGGTGGCACTGGTTGAGGCACCGTCTTAGCTCACCTTCCTCACAGGGTTGTTGTGAGGATAGGAGAGAAATAACTACTGTTACCCTAAGTTCTTTGGAATATGTCATCTCTCCCTGGGTTTCATGCTTCTTACTTTTGGAGTTCTACCTGACCCCCCCACCTCCACTCTCATACTCTACTATTCACAGCTTCACTACCCTTAGCTACCTAACATAAGAACAGCCCCACTGGATCAGGCCATAGGCCCATCTAGTCCAGCTTCCTGTATCTCACAGTGGCCCACCAAATGCCACAGGGAGCACACCAGATAACAAGAGACCTCATCCTGGTGCCCTCCCTTGCCTGAAGGTCTCCTCTCAGATGACTCTATTGTCTCTTCTTTTCTTCCCCTTAGGCACCAAATGCCCTCCCACAGCGCCTGCAGGATGCTTCCTTGCTCACCTCCTTAAAAACCCATCTTTTCTGCAAAGTCCATGGCACTATGCATAACTAAATTTAGGCTTTTCATTTCCTCTACCGCCACCCCTTTTCCTCTCT
Source organism: Tiliqua scincoides (assembly GCF_035046505.1). Lineage (NCBI taxonomy): Eukaryota > Metazoa > Chordata > Lepidosauria > Squamata > Scincidae > Tiliqua > Tiliqua scincoides. The sequence goes on from NC_089836.1 coordinate 3,205,090, forward strand.
CCATTTATCTTCCAGGGATAAAGGCAAGCTTGGATTCTCTGTCTTTAGAGGAGAATAGAGCACTTCTTATACACTGGCACCAATCACCAAGACAGGCAAAAGAAAACTTCCATTGTTTTCATGATCTCAGCTAGTACATTCTTTCAGCAGCAGTTCTGCTGTGAGAAGGCTTTTATTCCTCTGCTACCTATTATCCTGTTTTGAACTAAAACCAGACCAACACACGAGTGTGTTTTAATATTTATTGCGAGCAAACAAGGCTGCATCTCATTCTTTTTCAGGAATTGGCTCACCAGCCCACTACATGCATATGTGCCTAGCTTTCACAGACAAGCTGGTCTCCTGGTCAGTTTCCTTCTTCCACCATTACTAACCCTTCTAAGCTAAGTTTCTTATTCACACCCTCTTGTTCATTTACATATTTGCCGTTTTACCTATTGCTAAAAAATAACTTATGTCACTGCATTGGGAAAGATGCTGGGGCTGGCCTGGGTGGAATTATTAGGGCTGCAAAAACTTGGCAACAGGGAACATCCCTGAACTCATTTTCTTTATGGGAAAGACAGGAAATGCTCAACCCTTGAAGGGCACAGAACTGCAGTCACTTCCATTCAGGTGTGTTCAAAGTCTGAATGTCTAATGCAATACTACACTGAGCTTCTCAGTACATTGCAGCCTGGTAGTCCAGCTTCTACGAGCAACAGAACTGTGGTCAAGAATTAGCAGATCAATTAAGAAGGGCTATTATAAGCCAGGCTATTCTACAGACATTCACTAGTTGAACCTGGCTGGTATAGAGAACATCCATACTTTATAAAACTCATCAGTCCCTTAAAATAGAACAAGAAACTGGTGCTCCATTGGTATCTTCAAAGAATTGAACTGGTAATTCTTGTGTTCCCACTACTTTGTTGGTCCACTGGCTGTAATGTTCCATGTTCTTTTTAGTCACTGAGGTCCAAGCCAAATTCAGGGTACAGCTCTTTCGTGGTCACCCCTCTGATCACCGCTTGAAGAGAGAAAACACAGAACATACTCAGCCTGTTGGTATCCATAAAGAATGTTATGCTGTGGCCCAAAACGTGATCCCCAACATAGGAGTTCATGGAGGCCACAGACAAGAATCCTGTAGGATCAAGAAGTTGGGGGTCACCATGCTTACTCAGTAGTTTGTAGCAATGAAAACCTCACAGTGAAGTATTTATATACTAAACTGAGCCGTCCCAACTCTTCCTCCAAAGGACAAGATTTTTTTTTTTAATTGAGTAAAGATAAGGGTACAGGATGGGTTGAAGGTAATACAAAGGGAAGAAACATTGGGAATTCAAAGGGCAAGATTTTTAAAGTGTTGCACATCAGTTCAGCATCCCTGAGTTCCCAGTCTGCCCTTACCCAGTTTGCCCAACAGCATCTGTCCTGTGTCTTTCATCTCATTGTACTCATGGAGCAGAGCAATGTGTGCATCTAATTCATCCACTGTGTACCCCCTGAAACAGCAAAAAGAGTCAGGTCAAAGGAGCAGCATAATTAAGCCTGATCACTGTGGACTTTTTTTTTTTAATGAAAGCCGCTGTCTTAGAACAGAGGCCTTCAACTGCTCAAGAGCTGGAACCCGTTCTGTGCTATCACTCCATCGTTCTGCCCCTTCTCTCCTTCCAAGGCAATGGGAAGAAGAGGAGGGGCAGAAAGTGGCACAGCAATACTTGTGCTCAGTTGTGAAACTGTGAAACCACTATTGAAACTGTGCAGGTTTGAGCCTCCGAACAAAAGGATGGGAACTGCACTGCTGCCACCCACCTGAGATCATCACCTCCCACCTGGGGAGCTGCTGGATTCTCCCTCCCTGGAGATCTTCAAGCGAGGCTTGATAGGAACCTGCTGGAAATGCTCTAGGAATATTTCCTGCTACATGCAGGGGGTTGGACTAGATAGCCTTTTGGTCCCTTTCAACTCTATGGTTCTACCTTATTCAGAGCAGGGTCAGCAATGATTCACAAACCTCTCCTCTTTTTCCTAATACATCTGTAAATACATCTTTAATTGCACTGGCTTTGGCAAACTGGTCCAAATACGTACTCAGCCAACAACTGTGCTATTTCCTGGTCCAAAGTAAGATCCTTCAGTTTCAGCTCTTCAATTTCACGCTGCAAGTTTTCCTTATTGACAAGGTCAGACCGACCGACCCTCGGAGATGGGACCTGTTAAGCAAGACATGGTGTTTAACATTCCACTGTTCTGGCACTGGCTGAGATGCCAAGAATCTAAGGAAGATGTGTATTGACTGAGCATCAGGTCTGCAGGTAGTAAGAAACAGATCACACATCACAAGCCTGCACAGAAACATCATCCAAAACCACAGAAAAGATGTCACCCTTACTCCGAAAAGACCTGCAGGAGCTGAAGTTTTGCCAATCATCTTGGCAACATCGGACTCATAAGAATATGAGCTGTCACTTTTTTTAAAATGAAGTTTGGTTTCCAGGCCCTCACAGTTGCCAAAAGAAGCATGAAAATGGGACAGAGCATCTTAAAGGCTTGCATGCTAGCTGTGGTCTCCATAGGGCTCCCTCTGCCAAGGATTTCAGAATACAGGTCTCCATCCCTCAAAAAACATGGTGCAAAATCAACTTTTCAGATGGAACTAAGGCTGGAGTGAAGCACAGACACACTTACTGGGGATTTGAAACTGGCATTGCAGACTCTCCGGGTTCCAGTGGGGGTCCTGAGTGAAAACAAGAAGGAAACAGTTTGAGAAGTGATGTCTCTTAGTGGCACTGAGCTGTGAATCAAGATTTTCCTGCTTCAGATCTTTGCCCAAACTTACTAAGGGCACAATCCTAACCCCCTATGTCAGTGCTTTCCAGCACTGGCATAGTGGTACCAATGGGACATGTGCTGCATCCTGCAGTTGGGTGTCACTCACAGAGGCCTTCTCAAAGTAAGGGAATGTTTGTTCCCTTACTTTGGAGCTTCATTGTCCTTATGTCAGTGCTGGAAAGCACTGACATAAGGGGTTAGGATTGTGCCCTAGGTGGCATTAAGGCAAGCCACTCTCTCTCAGTCTTCCCCATCTCCAGTATAGGGATTATCATTATCTCCCAGGATTAAACCCACTTGTACCTCCTCAAGAAGGGTCTAGGCGAGGGTCTCCCCACTCCTGGGCTCTCATCCCACCCCTTGTCCAAGGGGGCTGCTTGTCCTGGATTATCCAGGTCGCCTAGCAAGATAGTGCCACAGCTGCAACACCCCCTTCCTTTTGCATGCTGGGACTTGTAGTTTGAGGAAGTGGGGGGGTGCACTATCTGCAGTGCATGCAGGGATGTGCAAGCCACGCAAGTTCCCCTCTTTTGTGGTCTGCTGGGCTCTGTAGTCTTTGCCAAAGAGGGTGGCTTCTTTTCTGCTGAGTGGTTTGAAAGAGCGCATTGGTTGTCTCCTTGCCAAAGGTGCACATAAGGAGCTGGAGTCTTTGCAGCTCATTCATTTTTATTGGAATATAGCTGTGATTTTCTTTGCAACAACCGATTTTGGGCTTCCTACAAGGAATCAAGGAATTATTTATGGGGTTTGGGAGCATAACCCAGCAATGTGCTGTGTGGCGGGTTTTTGTTCTATCCTATTGGAAAAGCAGGATAAAAATTTCTTAAATAAACAAACAATGTTGCTCCCACCTCAATGCAAATACATTATTCTGGAAAATAAAATTGATTTAAACTGAACACGTTTGCAAGCACGTCTCACCAGCATCACAAGATAGGAAGCTGGTCCCGGATGTGATACATCCTTAAGCCAGACCCACATTTTTCGGTCGTTGTGCTTTTGCTCCAGGGCCAGATTTATATGCACACAATGGGATATGCATAGACATGCTTAGGATTGTGCTTTCAAGTCTCAGACCACTCCTCCCGCTTTAGGTGTCCCATAACTGCACTAAAATTAATCTGCCTTAAATCCTGGGATGGGCTGGGACTCGGATGACTCAGGGTCCAATCCTCTCCAACTTTCCAGCACTGATGCAGCCACAATGCATCCAGTCAAGGCTCAAGTCCCCTTTTTGGGTGCTTGTGGCTCTGTTTTGTGTGTGTGCCTGCTTGCTTTTCAAAAAGACTTGGACCTGACTCGAAATGACTCGAAAAATGGCTCTGGATGAGTCGTGGTGGCCGCCATTATGACTTGTGGGTGACTCGAGTAAGGGGGGGGCAAAGATTCAGGCCGACTTGAGTCTCTGTGCTGTGGCCCCGGCACGTCCCTGCTTAAATCCAGCAAACTGGAGAATGGATCCAAGGCCCTCTGCTGTTGGGGTTTCCCCGGGTGGGTTGCCTCGACTCAGGGGAAAGCAGCGCCCGCATTTCGCAACAGCAGCCGGCCTGTGTGCAAACCTGATTCAACCCTGACTCAGAGGGAAGGGCTGAGGCTGCACCTGAAATTCCAGCTCCTTCACCTGCCAGGTGTCTGTTCTTGTGAAATCTGCATTAGTGAGCATGGGAAATGCTTCTTCCATAGAGCTGGGAAGTGTGTGTGTGTGTGTATGTATGTATGTATGTATATATATATATGTGTGTGTGTGTGTGTATATGCGCATGTATACATGTGTGTGTGTGTATATATGTGTGTATGTATATATGTGGGTGATATGTGGGTGTATGTATAAGTATGTATACATATGTGTGTATATGTATATATATGTATATGGGTATGTATATAGATATGTGTAGATATGTGTGTGTGTATATGTGTATATATACATATATATACACACATATATATATATACATACTATATATATATGTTTGTCCGTGTGTGTACACATACATATGTACACATACATATATTCACATGCACACACACACATATATATATATACATATACATACATACGTATGTACATATACATACATATATACATATGTATGTGTTTCCATACACAGCACACATACATATGGTGTCACTTGTGCAGCACTAAAATATAACCCCCATTTTGTTTTTTAAAGCGATGAAGTCATTTTAAGTGTTATTGTGACGTCGCAGAACCACTGTGGTGACGTCACGGGGGCCGCCTGTGCCTGGAAGGTTCTGAGGAAAAGCCGAGGCGACTAAATGGCGGGAAGGCGTCGGCGCCTGCGCAGTGCCGCGCACGCGCAGTTAGTGCACCCCGGCAGGGGGCGCATGCGCGGCTCGGTCGAGGGTGGCGCCCCCCTCCGGGAGCCAGCTCGGCAGGCGGCGCTGAGGCGGGGCGGAGCCTGCTCGCCTTCCCCTCGCGCGTCCCTCGCCCTCTCCGGCTCCCTCGGCGGGCTGACGTGGCCCGGGCCCGGCTGCGACATGGCGGACGGCAGCAGGCAGAGCAAGCTGGCCGCGGCCAAGAAGAAGGTGAGGTGGGCGGCCCGGCCGGGCCTCGTCTCTGGGGGGCTGCTCGGGCCAGGCACGCCCCGCCCCGGCTGCTGACAGGCCTCGCCGGGAGGAGCCACGCATCTTGGGTGGGGGGGCTTTGCCCCCTCGAGGGGAGGAGCCTCCCTCGAGGGGGAGGAGCCTCCATCTGAGGCCACGCCCCTTGGTGGGGGAGGGTCCTCCTTTGCCCCCGCCCCCCCAGTGGAGGTGGGGAGGGGGAGGCTCCTGCCTGTGGCCCTGCTGCTGTGCTGGGGGCTCTGCCCCAGGGGCTTGCCAGTCTTGGGGAGCTCCTTAGAAGTGGCCCCCTGGAGGCCTGAGGGAGGGTCTTGGCCTCCTCCATGTAGGCCCATTGAATGCCTGGGGGAGGAGCTCAGCCCCCCCAGGATGGATTTAGTGTGTGTGTGTAAGGGGGGGAGAAGACCCCACTTCACCCAGGAAACCTCTTGTTGCCAACAGCTCCAAGCATGTACCTAGTGCTTTACCCAGAATGAAAGGGCAGGTCTCTGCCCCGAGGGGTTTACAGTTTAGTGCAATGCCCTAGAAATGTCCCTTGGAGACCTGAGAGGGGATATCATTCTCCACTCCCTGTAGGTTTAGTATGTGAGGGGACTACCCATGAAATACTCTAGAAATAGGATCCCCCTTGCAATGTAGTTTTAGTGTGGGGGAAGATCTTCTTCTTTAGATAACTTTTTTAGATACCCATCTTAAATGCATGGAAGAATATCCACCTCCTATAGGTTTAATATGTTTGAGGGCAGGACCTCTTTTTCCAAGGCATTTTAGACATATTCCTTGAATGACTGAGAAAGGACCCTTGCCATAGGTTTATTGTGTGTATGTGAATACCCTCTTATGGATACCCATTGAATGCATGGAATGAGATTCACCCCCACCCACCTCTGCCGTGTATTATATTTCATTAAACACTTCAGAAAGTGTTTTTTTTCTTCAATATTATTATATTGTATTTTAGAAATGTAGGTATACTATATCTGTAAGCTATGTAGAAACATCACAGATTAGCACAGGCGTGTAAAACATAAGGTTGTGGCCCCTGGAAGCTCTTTATCTAGCCCTTGGGTTCTCCCAGCAGCACCATCATCTGCTTTCAGCTGCCGTCCTATGCTCCACTGTTGAAAGGGCAGCCCACATGATCGTGGGTTCTCCAGTATCTTGAAAATATGATCAGGATTTACATATTTTGTTGTTTGCAACTCATGAGTTCCTAAGTAAGAAATAAAGTGTTTATTTCTGGTCATGACCTGCTTTGATGACATCACTTCCTGCTTAATAACATCACTTCTGGCCCCAGCAGGCATCATGAATGCTTTTTGGCCTGCTGTATGAAATGAATTTGACTGCCCTGGCTTAGCAAAACACTTGACCTGACAGGAGATTCTCAATTGAAACTTAGTATAGTAATTATTGAGAGAGAGAGAGAGAGAGTTCCCATTCTCACTTCTATTTTTAAAGAGATTACTCTCCCCCCCCCCCAATCATAGCTCTTTGGAAAAAACTTTCTTCCATGCTCCCCTGATTCACCGTATTCTGAGGTTGCAGGGAGAAATCCCCATCCAAGATTGCGGTGTTAGGATTATTTGGCTGCTCTGGGAGGCATTTGCAGAAAGAACATAGTGTCATCATGGAGGAGGAGGTTAGTTGTCCACCACCATCCTACTGCCAGCAGAGTTGTGAGGCAGCAGCTTCACCCTGCTTCATGGTATGTCTTGCATCTGCTGTGCAGGAAGGATAGCTGATGTGGGCTCCCAAGATGCCTTGCATAAAATCAAAACATATACTGTAAACATCCACATTTAAGGAAGCAGCAACAGCAAAACAAAAATATTTAGAATCAAGCCATTTCTGCCCAATTTTGCATATATACAACTGGGATCAAATGTGTAAACCTGTGGGCTGGGCAGAAATGGGTTTCTGATAATCAGGCCAGTGGAGAGAAGCAATATAATTAGCTTCATCAGGCTGACTCAAGGTAGCACAAAAATATGTGCCAAGTTTAATCTTCAGATTTCATTTTAATTCACAGCAGTCAATCTCTCCTTTCTAATGACCTTCATAGCTTCGTTTTGCCAAAGATAATGTCTTGGTGGTTTCTCAAGTCCTGGTGAAATACACAAGTCAGATTCTGATGACTTATTCGTAGCAAATTAGGGATGTAATCCTATGCAGAGCTTCTTGAGAGTCTGTTGTGTTGAATTTTGGCATACTGGCTTCCCAGTTAACGTGTGTAGGGCTAGCATCCAGGCCTTGCCATGTTTGTGACTACAATGTTTGCCAGTTCTGGTTCTCCTGAGACATGGATAAAAAAAACTGGAAGGGCTGGTTTCATTGACTTTGTTGTTTGGATTTGTAGGGATGTAGCGAAATAATTTATGTGAAGAATGTGTTTTGTAAAGTAGTACTGCAGGCTGGTTTACCCTTGTGGGGCTGGAGTCAAACTAAACACTGTGAGGGAGCTAGTGCATTGGTGGGGGAAAATCCAGTTTGAATGGACTCTTAATGAAGAAGTTTGATTAAAAAATAAGAGTTCGCTCCCAAACTGCTTGCATTTCATCTGTTGCATGTGTATATGTTAAGTGGTATCAAATCCTTAGGACTCCGTAGAGCCTGTGAGTGTGTTTTTTGGATGGAAATCTTGTAGCAGTGCTGCTACTTCGCATCTTTGGACTTAACAGTGTAGTTGGTACTAGGCAAAACTTATGGGCTCCACCAACAGAAGCCATATCATCTGATCAGAGTAGGGATGATATGTTTTACAGTAGGAAAAATGATCACAGTGCACCAGGCTGTGAATGCTGCCTACCAGACTTGCATTGTGACTTGCCCAGGTTCTTGTCAGTTTTTCCCTCTTCTTGCAGTCCAGGCCAGACTGCAGAAACCAAAATTGTATTGAATCCTTGGGCTGCCATACATGTCTGGTGAGCTGCTTTCATGTTGGCGGATCACAAGATTAGGAGGGGGCCGTCACTCAGTGGAAGAGCGTCTGCCTTGGACATAGAAGGTATCAGGTTCAATCCCTGACATCCTCAGACAGGGCAGAACAATCCTATGTGAAACCTTGATGAGCTGCTGTCAGTCAGTCATCTACTGTCATCGGTAATGATGTCATCTGTTATCATACTATGATGTTGTCATCTGCTGAATTTGTTGAATCAATGGGTGTGACTCTGTGTAAAGCAGCTTCCTAATTTCCTCAGGCTTGCAGCTAGGTGAATAAACAGACTGGAGATAATAGCTAAAGTTGTAGAAAACTTGGGGAAGACCGTGGGGTGAGGGATTACCTGCTAGCAAAGGGTGCAAAAAACATGAAGCTAAGGTATTTGGGGAAAGTATTGCTCAAAAAGTGTTTTAGAGGAGAAATTGGAAGGGACTCAGGATTGTGCAAGCAAAAGAATGCATAATTAAAATATACAGGAACTTGTTGACATGATTTTCTACTGGTATAATACCTACAGCCCACTAGCCTGTTATGATATTTGTGAACAAACAACAAATGGGAATTATGTAAACAGAACAGTCATCTTTTTGAAGTTTAATTTACTTGTAATCTTAGTGATTGCCTTATTATGTCAGGAAAAAATAGTATTGTATAGCTGTTACATTGATACCAGTAGACTGTGGTTTTTTTCCCCCCTCCCATATCATTATTTCAAAGTTGTGAGAATTTTATCCAAGGTTATCAGTATGAAGAGTTGTGCACCAGGGAAGGGAGGGTTTAGGCAGCATAATGCAGTTTGATGACATGTCCGATGGTGGTCTCAGTTACTGCAAAGTCTTACTGCAAAGTCTTCTCAGTTACTGCAAAGTCTTAGGTCTTCATAATTTGCTTAGCCACTTTGAATGCCCATCAGGGAGGTATAAATTTGTAAATAAGTAAAATAATAAATTCCCACAGTCCAAAAGATCTAGTATAGACTTGTAGACAGTTTCTTTGGCTTAGTGATGGAAGCCAGAGTTCAGATTGCACGCATATTTGGGAAATTTTGACATGTAATTATCTTAGCCACATTTGCCAGAAGTGTAAAATGGGAGTGGTGATTATTCTGTTTCACTGAGATGATAAAAGAAATGAAGAATTGTTATTGCACACCTTGATCTTTGAAGATAAGGTGGGCAATAAAGAAATAGAATGACCAATAATAATAGATATCTAAATTGTATCATCTGTTAACAGCTGGTATGCAGCCAAAGTTTGTTGGGGAAAAGTTCAAGTCAACTATAGAAAACCCTTTTTGAAACCACATGTCACTGTGCAGTACAGGACCTTCTCTGGTGGTCCCCTGGATATGGAACTCTCTACTCCTCTTCCTGCATCTAAGGCAGGGGTGTCCAAACTTTTTGGCAGGAGGGCCACATCATCTCTCTGAAACTGTATTGGGGGCCAAATTAATTGACATTTCAAATTTGAATAAATTTCCATAAATGAATATATTAGAGATGGAACTTGTATGAGTGATTGAAGGTCTTGCAATAATAGCTCAAGGCTTATAAAAGTTTTTGCACAAAGCAAAGCCAGCCTTTCCTTCACTGCCACTGCTGTATCACAGATGTGAAACAGCAAGCAGTGGAGGAACCCTGGTCCCACAGCTCATGCGAGAGGTCAAACAGCCATCTTTACACTGAAAGCAATTGCGTCGGGCCAGCACAGGCTCCAGCAAGTCTGCAGAGGGCCGGGTGCTCATTGAAGACTGGGAGCTCCCTGCGGGCCGGATTGTGAGTCCCTGAGGGCCGCAAGTGGCCCCCGGGCCGGGTTTTGGGCACCCCTGATCTAAGGCAATACCGAGGACCCATTTATTTTGTCAAGTATTTGGGCTTGCCTGATGCCTAGTGTAGCTGGACTGTAATTTGTGGTCTTCATTTTTGTTTTGGTCTCTCTCTCTCTCTCTCTCTCTCTCTCTCTCTCTCTCATATTATTGTTTGTTGGAGTTGCATGTTACCCATCTTGAGAACAAAAGTGAAACCCAGTAAACATGCTGAATCTTTTTTTCTAATCCCCTTCTGAAAGTGTTTTCTATTTCAGCCCATGATTTTGGGCAGGACTTTTTAAGCTGGACTTCAAGTTTATCTTCCTTTTCTCAGCTGAAGGAATATCAGCAGAAAAATAGCCCTGGGTCAACATCTACAGTGAAGAAGAAACGTAAAGGTAAAGAAGGAAGTAGACCGGAGACTCCGACGAATGACGGCAGGGAGTCCCCTGAAAATGTGAGTGGCTTACTATTTTCTGTGCTCCAGTTTTTTCACTTTCTGCTTGAACATTCTGCCTTTGACACGGCAAGAAACTGAACAACTATACAAAGCTAGGCAACTCAGTAGAAATGAGTATTTGGCCCTGTGGTAGTCTCCTGGAGATGCTTAATAAGGATGCTTTTGCATTTGCCTTTGGATGAAGGAGTTCATCTTGACTGAGAGATTGCGTGCCAGTCAGTTCCATTTATTTCAGTGGGACCTGTTTTCCTTTCAGTGCTCTTAGGATCTCATCCGTTTACCTTTTTTCCTTGTCCCTTTGGCTCTGGGAACCCATCTGATCAACGTTCTGATTCTGTCCCTTTTCTCAGCTGTTTCTCTTTCCCCTTTTCTTTCACCCCCCTTTAGATTCAGAACATTCTGAAGGTGCTGGTGTCAGACCTTAACCGCTCCAATGGGGTAGCCATACCTTCATTGGACAAGAGGAAGGTGAGGTCGTTTTCAGAATCTGTCCAGCTGGCTTGCTGTCCATATTGCATGCTTCAGTTATTTAAAAATTAGGTTTTTGGTTTGTGTGTGTTTTGTTTATTGGGGTGGGTGGGCTAGAGAGTCTCATTTGTTGTCAGTTGTGTGACTGTTGCTATCATTAACACCAAGCTATTTTTAACATGCTTTTTTTTTTCTTGTTGCTCCTGTGTGCATTTCCCTTGACTTGGTTCAGATTACAAATGTGAAGTAGGGTTGCTCTTAGATTTTTAAGATAATCTTGCAGAGAGCAGCTGCTTCAGAATAATTCCAGGCATCTCTGAAGGGTTGGCTGGAGAGCACAAGCCCCAGTTTCCAGGGCAATGGTGAATCAGTGCACGGGCAGCATTGTTCTTGGTGGACTACAGACTTAGCTTTACTACTTCATTTCTGATCTTTTCTTCATGACACTGTTTTATGTTGAAGTGCATGTTCTTACTGATCTTTAATCAGATAGTTGACCTGGAAGACAAGCTGTCTGTGTTTTGACAGCTGATGAAACCTGCACGTGTGATTTAGTCTGGGAAGTAATGTACATTCAGCAGAGTCAGGAAGTTATATATACTTTCCTGTCAAATGTTTATCAGCTCCACTATGTTTGTATTCTTCATACTGTCAAAGGCTTCTGGCAGGCATATGTATTAGGAAAAACAAACTTTGATTTTGGGTGGCTTTCACTAGCCCAAACTCCGTTCAATTAAAAGAAAATACTGGTTATGATAGAAACCGGCTTGTTGGAAATAGCTGGAGGTATGAAGGGTTCCTGAGCAGTCTCTACTATGTTTGATCAATAAATTTAAGAATCTTTGCCTTAAAAAAATTGTGTGTAAAAATGTATTAGGAGTATAGAACAAATCATGTGTTTCTTTCTCTGTTAAGGCAGAAACCCCTAACTAAAACCTTATTTTTAATGTTGTCAGCTGTCCTCCAAACACTTGTGGTTTACAGGAGCTATTTTGGAGTGAAGTATCTGTTCCATTCAAGCACCAAAATAATATTGACCAGGAGCAAAAAAAAATGGAACTGTTTGTGGCAATAGATTACTCTGATGTTCAGCTCAATAGCCTGCTGCAGGCAAAATATAGTCCTGTTGGAGTTTTAATAGGCAACTTGTGCTTTTATATGAGAAATCAACCAATTAAAAGAGAGCACATAGCAAAGGTCCATCTTCCTATATTTTCTAGTGGCTTCTGAGTCAGAATGACTGGATTTGCACTTTATATAGGGTCCGTCAGATATACCTCAATGATGATATTTCATGAGAGCCAGTGTATTAATTGAGGGCAAGTTTCATGAGACTCCTGTTTCAATTGAATCAGAACGTCAATTGACTTTCAGAGTGTAACATCTTACCTTTATCTCTTAGTACTGAAAAAATAAAGTCTGCTTTTTTGCTCATGTTTTTTCCTGCTCTCTGACTTGGAAGGAAATGGTCAGTTTCACACTAATGCTGGAGTTTAATTTATAGGCTTAGTCTTTCCAGAATATTGGGTGGAGAGTAGAGATCAGCCAGTTTTTGGTTCCCTTGTCGAAGAAGCAGCCCTTTGTGTTCCAACTGTCTCACACTATAACCCTAAATTCCATCTTTAGGTTGTGTGAACTGCAGACTCTTAGGGCTCCTGCTTCGTGCCCCTTTCCCCACTCACTCCTGTCTTTTTGCTTAACATCTGCCCGATGAGGAGTGTTGTAGAACTCAGAAAATCATTTTTGTACTGAGGTGCTTTTGGTTGCTTCTAAATAAAACACTACCTGACTTGCAAGTGTGATCTGCAGATGAGGCTATTAGACTTGAGCCCAAGAAACTTTGATCTGGTTAAATAGAGAAAGATGGTATTTTCCTTCTCAGTTCTCCAACTCTAATGTAATAACCACAGAGCCCTTCTTTATGAAGAACAATAGTAAAGTATCGACCTGAGTCTTTCAAATTAGTTTGGTGTAGGTTGAAAAAGAAAAAAAGCTTTACCCTTTAGTGAAGCACAATGTTCTTGTTTGCCCAGTGAAATCATTTGGTCTCAGGATATTTGCCATTTTTGCACTTATGACTGAAATGATCCTTTGTGCCCAGAAGCATATCTTGAATGATGTGCTAACATACAGTCTGAGAGCTTTCGGTCTAAATAGTTATTACCCAGCCAGTCAGGTGGATTCAATGGTCTGAGTGTTTAAACCTACCTTCAAGCCTGGTTCATAAACTCTCTGACACACGTTAGGCAGTTTGAGCTTTCTGTGTCCCATTTTTCATTTGTAAAATGGGAAATATCAACCTGTCTCACAGGCTGTGAGGATAAATGAAATATGGAGTGAAAAATACTTTGCACCCTACAGTTGCCTGATAAATGGTACAATCCCAAAGGCTATTCAGTACTGAAGGTCCTATTACCCTCTTCAGACTAGAGCTTTTGCCAAGAGGGAAGGTTCTTATTAGGACAATACCTGATTCAGGAAAATGCTGACTAAATAGTTTTTGGACACTCCTAGGCCAGGAAAGCTGAATCAGGCAGCTGAACTAATATTCTTATTGATGCCTTCTACTCCACAGGCAGGAAGATTCCTCTTGCCTCCAGGCCCATAGACCTTTCACAACAAACTTTGAGGGAAAAGCACACTAATTCTCATGCGCTGGGGCAGGCTGGACTTTTGGCACTCTTAAAACTATGCACATAATCTTAGTTTGCCCTAAAGCCTCTGTTGCATGCCCCAGAATTAAGAGATTTCTGTTGGAGGATAAACTTTTTTTAACTTTTGACCGACTCATTGCACAGAATAGTTTGTAGGAAGTGTCAAAGGATCAGGTGTGCATTTTGTAAAGCTGATAAGAGCCTTAGAGTCTCTTCTGTGGCCTTGTACACTGGTATACTGGGATAAAAGAATTGAATGAAGATTGAAAGTGGATGCCAGCTTTGAGAAGTGGAGTACCGACCACTCTAGCAACATTTTAAGTTTATTCAAATGTGACAATATGCACTTGTAGGTGGCTGTCATGAATATGTACAGTTTAGGCCTAGGTTAGCATGTGAAGCCTGAACCAAACTAAGTCAGTAGGAGAAGTGGCTCGCAGTTCCTAGCTGCGAGAATGTGAGTAAACAAACAAAAAGATTGTTGTCTCTCCTTTGCTGGCCAGAAAGGACAGACAACAAGAATTACAACCCATTGGAATGTTTAACAGTAGACTGAGGGGTGCCTGAAAGGAATGCAGCTGAGGGGTGCCGGAAAGGAATCTCCTTTGGGAGGGGTAAGAACTAGGAGGGTTAGCAATCAGACCCACTCTGAGAAGGTTCTATCCTCAAAAGTTTCTGATTGGACAATTGAAATAAGTACTCAGTACTATTAGCATAAGAAGTATACTAATGAGTGCCCCAAGGGGTGTGTCCGGTTCTTCTTGGGCAGAGTTTTTGGGTGCAACATCCTGCACGCCGTGAGCTCCATTGTCCACCATGGGCACCTGGCCTCACAGGTAGCCTGGAGCTAAGAGATCTACAAGAGTAACTGACCCAGGTGAGAGATAGGGATTAATAGAGCTAGCCAGCTAGCTTTATTATTTTATTGCTGATATGTTTCCTAGATGTTTATGCCTCTGGCATTTGCTGCCTTATGTAACCTTATGTACTTAATAAACTAAAATCTCTTTTACCAAGTTGTTGTATTGTCTGTTGGGGACAAATATTCAGAATCCTGGGTCTTGAGGGCTTTAGGGTTCAAGAACCAAGAACTCTGAGCACCTCAAATCCCCCTAAGTTTGCATGCACCAGAGGCATGACAGTGGCATGCACCAGAGGCATGACAGCAATCCAGATTGGAAGCAGAAGACCCATATTTTCTCTCTCGTTCTTCTTGTATACGTAGAACTTCATTCATGGCCCAGCTAACCAGTTTGTCTCTTTCCAAGATTATCTTTGGGTGTTGTAATTTTTTAGACCCTCGTAGGTACCAATTTGGTACTGAATGAACCAGTGATATGACCCTTTACATTGGAACTGAATCTAGTCTCTGACCACCAGCTGTAGGGCCCAGGAAATAAGTATCAGCAGCTTGAGAGAAGCTTCCCCCCCCCCCCCGGGCTCAACACAGGCTTGCGCAATTGCTAACTCATTATCGTTCCTCCCTACCAGTCCACTTTCTTCCTAGAGACGTATGCTTCACAAGTGTGATGGAGCAGTTTAACATTGCCTCACCTGAGCCTGGCATTGCCCTCCACCTTTACAGCAGACCTGGCACCTGTATAATACCAACTCCTAGTGGGTCGCAAGCACTAACTTCTGCAGGAAGCTTCCAAGCATCACTGAAAAGACTAAAGTTTTTTTATTTGTGTTTCAATAATTGTGGACATGGCTTTGTTCTGGGGAGAGCACCGGTGTGTTGATTTGCATCTTGGGTGGAAAAGTGCTTGCAGAAATGGTGCTTGAGCGTGCTCATCTCTGTCCCCCTCACCTGCATGGTGCTTGTAATCCTCTGTGGTATGTTTTGTGACAGGCATACTGTGATGGTGATGTTGCCACTCATAATGCTGAACAGTTCGCTGCTGGCCTCCCTGCGTTGTCTAACAGCAACAGTTTGCCTAGCTCTGCCGCTCCAGCTCCTGGCAGCATGCAGCTGTCACAGGTTTGTGAATGTTCACTTCCCCTGTACTGAACATCCAACCAGCGCCTCTCATGTGCTAGACGAAGGCAAGTCCATGTATGACAAGCTGAGGGCAGGAGCAGTTTCCAGTTGTTGTGCAGGCTAGTCCCGCTATAGCTATGAGGGGGTTGGCAGTGTCTTGAGAGACCCTTTTTTCC
The DNA here is from genome assembly GCF_035046505.1 of Tiliqua scincoides. NCBI lineage: Eukaryota > Metazoa > Chordata > Lepidosauria > Squamata > Scincidae > Tiliqua > Tiliqua scincoides. Next base: position 3,220,977 of record NC_089836.1, read on the forward strand.
TCACCATCAGCAGTCATTTCTTGATTGCATCACTAGGAGTGTGAGCAGCTGTGTCTAGCGCAGTGATAGGCAAAGGGCTCTCTAAACACTTTTGCGTAGCCACTGAGCCCTTCGTATAATCTTGCAAATTCCAGAATCCAGTTTTTAAATTTGCTGCTCAGTTCCGCACATTGTGGCAGGAGTCCACATGTTGCTCTTCGGTTTCTGTATTCAAGCAACACGCCAAATAAATGAAGAAGCAGTAGATGCTGTAAGATGTTTTCTAAAGAGGGAAGGGCAGGTTCCGTCTGTTCTGGAGTCGTGTGTGAATGCATATATCATTTCTGGTATTAATGGGTCTTCTGTTTTATTCCACAGATCTATGACTCTGATCATGAAAATGCCTTGGAAGAAAATAGGTGAGAGATTATTCTCTGTCCTTAACATTGCTTTCACATTGCCCACCAAATACAAGGTTTGTGGGAAGAAACCCACTCTTAGCAGTAGAGCCTGTGCTTCACGTGCAGATTGTTTCCTGTTCAATCCTGGCATCTTTTAGGTAGGGCTGAGAAAGACTCTTCTTGCCTGAAACCTTGAAGAGCTGCTGCCAGTCAGCGCAGTCCGTGATAAGTAAGGTGGGCCTGTGGTTTGCCTCCGAACAGTGTGAGGCAGCAGTGCATATTTGTTGGGTCACCAGGTCCCCTTATTAAAAAACACGTCTTGCTCCTTCTCTAGGTCCCTCTCACTGACAGAGAGTCTCCGCCAGCTCTCTGAGCAGCTTAACGGCATGGTCAGTCAGGTAACAGCCACGTTTTTTCTAATTTGTCCTGCTTGAGTTATTTTTATGCCTGAGTGCAGGCAAAAGAGCCAGCTCAGGGATATTTTTGTAATTGTAGACGGCTTTGCAGCCAGACAATAAAACAGTAAGGTATGTTTGATGCTGAGAAGCAGAAACAGTGTTTTGAGTGTGTCATGTGGTCAGTGGAAAGTGTGCGTGACTGGGGGGGGAATGGGATTCAGGAAAGAGAATTCTCTCCCATCTTACTGGTAAGATACCAGCTGTGTTCTTGGCATGCTCCTCAGGAAGCCGTGCATGCTTTGATGTTCCAAAAATCCTGCCTGTTTCCTATCAGAGGCTCAAGTTCCAGGGAGGTAGCTGTGTTAGTCTGTTGCAGGGGGAATAAAACCTGTGTCTTGTGTCTCCTGAAAGGCTGAGACGCTCGTATTCAGTTTGCGGTTTACTAGCGCATCTACCCTAAAACCACCTGCTCCGTTTCTTTCTTCCTTCACTTTATAACTAGAACCTAGTTTAGATACTGCTGGAAGGTCAAACAGCAGTTTCTGACATCCCAGATGCACCAGTACACAAATGGCAGGCTCAGTAGCAACACTCTCCCTCTGTTTCTGAAATCCCCAACCCTGTGCTATGAGAGGATTGTAGCCAAAGAGGGACTGCCCACAAAGAAGGTGGAGGTTTGTTGAAGGTTGCAACCTTGCGGTGGGAGGAGTGACACAAACCACAGGGGAGGAAAAGCCCCCAAATGCTTTGCTTCCTGGGGAATACTCAGGGGAGAAAATACAAGGAAGATTCCTAAAGACAGAAGAAAAGTAAGGCTGGCTCTTGCATGCAAAGGCTCCCACCCACTCTAGCACTGTGATCCAGAACCACTCTGAAGCAGTGGCCAATGGAACTTGTTGCATATCCCTTGTGTTGGCCTTATTATTATTATTATTATTATTATTATTATTATTATTATTATTATTATTATTATTATTATTATGGTGTTTATATATTGCTTTTCAATAAAAAAGTTCCCGAAGCAGTTTACAGAGAAAATCATGTAAGTAAATGTCCCATGAAGGCTTTAAAAAGATGTATAAGTTACTCTCCCCCTGCTAATTATAAGAGTGCACTTGAATAAGTGCCTCTGCCCAGTTAGCAGAGATTAGCAGGGAGATTGGCTCATCTGTTTGTAAATTACATCATCTGGATGTAAGTTGCATCCACTAATGTTTCCTTTCTCTGTGGCAGGATTAAAAGGTCTGTGGGGTGGAAGAAATATTTGGTAGCCAGTATTGTGTGCTTCATCCATCTGATGGGGTGGGTTCAAGCCCACACATTCTGACAAACGTGTCAATTCTTAAGGTGCCACAAAACAGAGCTTTTGCTCCAAGAGATTGACACAGCTACTCCTGTAGAGGCTGTGTAGTAAATGTATTACTGATGCCTCTGGCATTGCATCCCTTAGTGCCTCTTGCTCCCTGCTTGTGGTGTGCTACAATCGAAGTGATTGTAGGAAGAACTGAATCAAGAACAAAAGTGTGCCTGAAAGATTCCCCTTGCAATATAGGGGGTGAGACTAAATTACCTTTTGAGCTCGGTCTGGCTCTCCAATTATCTAATTCAGCAGTCGCGTCACCCTGTTGCTGAGGGAATTCATGTTGACATGTCGCAGTAGAATACAGTATGCTTCGGCAGTTGCGTGTGACAGTGACAAATACCTACCCTTTTGCAGCCCACAGCCTATGTGAACGGGGAGAATGCCACGTCTTCTGCAGATATGAAAGAGATGGCGGTAAGTCTGCGGGTGCTTTGCCAGTTAGCATTGCTCTGAATAATTCAGTGGAGTATCCAGTTGTTGTGCTTCAGCTGCAAGGACCGGCTGCTTCTTTTTAAGAAATAGAAAAGCACACATTTCTGTTTTATGTTGGTATTTAGAGGGAGGCTTCTGCAGTGGCTTCCAGACTGGATTCTGAAGAGTTTAATGAAACCTCATTCACTTTTTTGGTGTTCAGTTTGAGAGGATGTGTTTTGGGTGCAGGGAGGGATACCGCAAAGGATCTCAACTGTGATGTTAATGATTTTCTGTCTCTTATTTTAATTATTTGCTTTTTCTCCCCTCTTCTACTCTTATTCCTCCTCCTCCTGTCTGCATGCGCCCATCAGACGCGTTACCAGGAGCTGGCAGTAGCCCTAGACTCCAGCAATCTAACAAACAAACAACTCAGTACAAAGATAGAGGAATTGGTAAGAAACAGCCAGACCAGCCTGCTTGGCTTTGCCTCCCTTCTCCTCTGCTTCCTGGGTGTTGGCAGGGTCTTGGGTTCTTTTACAGTGCCACAGTGAGAGGTGGTTTTCGCATGGTGGCTTAAAGGGAAGCAACAGTGCAGTCCTACACATACGTACTCAGAAGTACTACACGCATGTACTTTGTTCAGTGGGACTTGCACCCACCCAAGCCTCTTTTGGGGACAGTTGGTTGATGTGGCCCATAGTGGTCAGATATTGGCTTCATTTGGGAGCTCTGAGCCAAGTTTGTGCCTGAACACTTGCACGGCCTTCTTATTTACCTATCCCAGAAAGTTCACCACCTTCCCCTGGGCATGCTCCATCTGTGTAGAAGCCTCATGGGAAGAGAACAAGAGGTTCCTGGTTGATAGGTGCCTAGAAGAATGGTAGTCAAGGCAGACGAACAGAATGCCTTGATAGCTAGGATTTTTTCCTGTGTTATGAGGAGAGGTGGATGCTTGGAGACTAGCGGGAAACAAAGCTGATAGAGAACGCAGCGCCTTAAACACCTTGATAATGGATTTATGCCCAGGGTGGAGCAGGGAGGCCAGGAGAGGAGAAGCGGCGGGCACTGGGGTTCCGCATTGCCCTTCTACCCCCATCAACGTTGCGTAATGGGAATGTTGATGACAGGCCTGGGTCTGCAAGATGTGTTGGGAACCGTTGACATTTGCTGTCTTTGCAGGCTGGGGCATGCGTTGAGAGTGACTTTAAAATAGGGCTCCCTGTGATGCTGGAGCAGGCCACTGAACCTTCCTTACTTGAACGGCACCGAATCTGTTCCGGAGGAGTTTGGGGCGAGGTGTGCTGGGCTCCAGCCGCAGGGAAAACGTGCGGCCATCTTTTTGGCTTCCCCAGCACTGTCACTGAGCCTGCTTGTCTTCTCACTTGCATGGGTCATTGCTGCTCCTGCTCCTTGTTTTGCTGCCCTTAATATGGCTAGGAATGTGTACAGCCCGTGTTCAGCCAGCCCTGCATTCTTTGAAATGCTTCTCCCCACCCCACCTCCTTCGTATAATTCTCTCCTACTCATTGCATGGCCTCTCTTCATTTTTGCTGCATTGTTCTTTTCTTTGTGTCCCCTTTTTATTTTTCCTTTTTTGTAGCATTGAAGGTGGGCCAATGAAATGCCCTTTGTTTGAATTCTGCTCACGTGGCTATCTCTGTTTGCCTGCAAGCAGCGGTTTGAAGAGTTTTATTATTGGATGTCTAGAATTCTCCTCTTACAAGGAAACCTAGGCCTCTGAGAGAAAAAGAAAAGGACAAATTAAGCATATTTGATTTTTTTAAAATTGAGTTTTGATTGCTGAAATTTCACTTGATTCATTTTCATTGATAGGGACTGAGGCTGCAGTCCTGTGCATGCTTACCTGGGAATAAGTCCCATTGAACTCGGTAGGTCTTATTTTTGAGGAGACATGCATGGGATTGCGCCATAAAAATAGAGGATTCGTAGAACACATGAGAGGAACCCTGCTGGATCAGGTGCAAGCATCATCTAGTCAGTGCAATATCCTGTTTCTCATATGGCCATCAGTTGCTTCCAAGTATTCTTCATGGAGAAGGCCTACTTCTCTCTGGTTGTTGCTTCCTTGCAGCTGGTATTCAGAGTCATACTGTCACTGACCCTGTTGTTTGGCAATCAAGGCTACTGTGCATTGATCAGCTTGTTTTCTGTGAATTTGTCTAATTCTCTTTTAAAGCCATTGAAGCTAATGGCCACTACACACTTTGTGGCAGCGACGTTGGATAGATAGAAGATTAATATAGCTTAATCATATAGATTGTAGAGATTAATTGTAGGGATTAATCATGCGCTGATATGAGTTATCAGGGGAAGTCATCTTGTACCCTCAGGCTTTCTTCTGGTTTTCTAAAGGTTGCGTAGAAACACACAACTTTCACATCTAGCTGGAAAAATATGTGCCTAGATATACCCGTCACAGGCCGATTTTCAAGAGCATTATTTTTGAGGTGGACAACCCCATGTCTGCGGAGTTATTTGCAGAGGAATGTCAATTCATAATCGCAGTATTTAAAATAAAATAAAAAAGTCCATCTGATATTTTTCAGCCTCACCTTTAGTGTTTCCTCTCCAGGAATGAGAGCGAGGAACATGGAACCCTTTGAATTGTAAAACGAAGCTAGTGGCATTCTGTTGGACCCTGCATGTCCATTGGTTTTGTGTAATGCGTTGCAGCCGTGAGCATTCCTAGATCTCCCTGTGTTGTCTAGAGTAATTACAAGGGACTTGTGTTGCATTCTTAGATCTGCATTCTTTCCTCACTATTAGTATCAGAGCCATCTGTGTGTGCTTCCCCGCACCCCTTTCCTAGGCATGGTTTAGGATGCATAAAAATGGCCTTCACCAAAGGAAGCAGTTCTGTCAACTGTGACATTCATGAAAGACGAGAGGAGACAGAATCTCTCCTCTAGTACCAAGCAAGGAAAGTTCAGAGGCCACTGGCAGCACTCTGAGCCTGTGGCTGTCGGCCTAGCTTTAGACAGAATCTCCCTTTGCAGTTAGTTGCCTCTTGTATGATGCGCCCCAGGATATGATCTGCTCTTCCTCTTCCAGTGTTTTGCCCTTCAGCTGCACAACTGCTGAAGTACAAAGCCCTTCCACCATTAGTCAGCAAATCCTCTCTCTTATCTGCATTGCAACTGGCATTTGGTCGTGTTTTGTGCCTGTAAAGAGACCCAGTGAGACAGCTGGCCCATTTTGGATGCCTCCGTCCATTGGGTAAGCGGGGTTAAAGTCTCAGACTTTTGAGTTCTCCAGAACTACCCACTTTCTGCACAGTGCTGACCCACCCAACTGATTGCCTTAGTAAGAGGTGATATCTGAGCAATACTGGATCCTTCCTGTCTTAATGAAATGATGCATAGAGACTCTCTTCCATAAACTTGTGTGGCAGCTTTTAAAATACGGGTGAGAAGAGTTGTTATTGCTTAAGCATCCCTGTTGTGAAACAGGGACAGGATAGTCCACTGATCCTAGGACATTTCCTTGCATTTATGTTCAGAGTTCTAGGGTGTGTCCATTCTAATAAAACGTAAGAAATGTCAAAAAGTCTGTGTAGCGATGCTGTTTGCGTTGGCCTGGCATAGGCACCCCAACCAGCTGGGGAAAGTTGGAAGTTCAGGCAGCTCTGCTTAATGCTGATGCATCGATTTTGTTCCTTCTGCAGAAACAGCAGAACCAAGAGGCTATGAATCTCCTGGAGAAGGTAATATCCTGCACTCCAGATTGCACACCAGATGCTTCCCCCTGCCAGCAGCTTCCTCTGTTGCTTTTCTCCTCTTCCCTCTCTGCCTTCAAAAGAGAAGCAAATGAAGTGGAAGAAGAAGGGTTGTGGAGGAGAGGAGAGAGACATGGGCTACAGTGTCAGAAATGCTGTAGCCTGCCGTTCTCTTCGATACTTCCTCTTCTGTTTCGTTTTCATCTTTTTTCCAATTCCAGGCTGTGGTAAGCCAAGGAGTGTTGGGGCAGGCACCACCCCATCAGTCCGCTGCCCGAGGCTTTAATTCGCCTTATCTGTGGGCTGGGCCTGCCCAGAAACCATCTTTTTGGTGAGGGTTTAGCACTCCTAAGGCGTTTCTACCCATAGCGACAGGGACCAAATGTGTACACCTGTGGGCCATGCAAAAATGGGTTTAAAGTGGTTTTTCGCTTCCTTAAGCCTGCATAACATTTCCACATGCCTGTGGGCCAAATATCTGCAGTGGTGGACCAAAGTGTGGGCAACGCAAGCTACCCAATACAACTAAATGTGAATGACAAAAGTAGAGACAAACTGGGAGGGGCAATTCTTGAAGAGCTGTTCCTTCAGTGCCAGTTCCCTGGTGCTTGTTCCCAACTGCACTCAGTGGAGGAGCCCACTGAGTTGAGCATCGGTCATAGGACAGAGGGGTTGTTAGCCTGTTAGGGGTTGTTTTTGGTGCTGATGTGGCTACTTTGCATCTCTGCAGGAAAAGAAGGGGTTTGAGCAGAAATTTTCAAAGGAGCAAGCGGCCCTGCGAGAGCAGTTACAGGTGAGCAGCGCTTTAGTATCTCGTTTCAGCCCTAGCTCAGCAGTTTCAGGATGCCTTCTGAAGCCCATGAGTGGCTGTTGCATTTGGGGAAAGACACCTGCTTCTGATTCACTTAATGAATATGTTGGGTGCTGCCTTCCAGCCAAAAAGACTCGGGCAATGAACATAAAATAAATTGTGAATTAGCTTTTGGGCAGCTGTTGTGGTATGAAGATTGTACCCAGCAGCACTTCATTTGTGCATGAAGGTTGCAACCATTTATGCACAGAACTGCCTTGAGTAAGAGTACTGTTGGTGAACCCTAGCTCAGTATTGTCTCTGATAAGAGGCAGCTGCTCTCCTTGTCAACCTGCTGGAGACTTCCTTAACCCTTATACAGGAGATCCTTTTAACAGGAGTATAAAAGGACCCCTGCCTGATCAAACCAAACACCCATTTAGTCTAGCATCTAGACCAGGGGTGTCCAAACCCCGGCCCGGGGGCCACTTGCGGCCCTCAAGGACTCTCTATGTGGCCCTCAGGGAGCCCCTAGCCTCCAATGAACCTCTGGCCCTCCAGAGATTTGTTGGAGCCCACACTGGCCTGATGCAACTGCTCTCAGCGTGAGGGCGACTCTTTGACCTCTCGAGTGAGCTGTGGAATGAGGGCTTCCTCCACTGCTTGTAGTTTCATGTCTGTGATGCAGTAGCAGCAGGAAAGGAAAGGCCAGCCTTGCTTTGTGCAAGGCCTTTTATAGGCCTTGAACTACTGCAAGACCTTCATTCATTCATATAAGTTCATCTTTAATATATTCATTTATGTAAATTTATTCAAATTTGAAATGTAAATTAATTTGGCCCCTGACACGGTGTCAGAGAGATGATGTGGCCCTCCTGCCAAAAACTTTGGACACCCCTGATCTAGACTAAAAGCAGTCTGCTTTGAAAGCCATCTAAGCTGCCCAGGTCCTGACTGGTGCAGCACTTGATGACCATGCTTTGTCTTTGTTGTTTCAGCAACATTGGATATCAGGTTGTTGTTTTTTTCCCTGGGTCTGATTCATGGTGCTGGTTATTACCGTTAAAGTTTCGCTGGCTGAGTCTTTGAAATGAATCTACCCTTTAAGATGTGGAAGAGAGGCTCACTTGGGTGTCCTGCTATCCTTTGATGCTAGGCTGATGGTGATGCGTGAAAGGGCCTTCTCAGTGGTGGCTCTTCCATGTCACTCATTGTATGCCTCTTCCTCTCCTTGCTATTGTTTCATTAGAAACTAAAGGCCTTAGCTTTTCAGTAGGCATTTTCTGGGTCCTCTTGATTTCTTTATCGCCTCTTATTAATCTGCTGCAGTATTGTGCAGGTTTTTTTTTATTACTATTTTTCTGTATTTTTAAAAGTTCAATTTGATAAGCTACCTTGAGTCCCTTAGTGGGCGAAAAGCGGCGTATACGTTATTTAAAATAATAAACTACAGATACGGAGAGTTGAATGTAGGATTTTGTACATGCAAAACGTACACCCCGTCGCTGACCCCGTGACCCCTCGATTAATCCTGCTGTTGTATGCTTCTCTTAAAGGTCCACATTCAGACCATAGGGATCCTGGTTTCTGAGAAATCCGAACTGCAGACCGCCCTCGCCCATACACAACAGGCCGCTCGGCAGAAATCAGGTTGGCATCTTGGACCTCTTGATTAACAAATTAGGAAGTGCTCCTGTTCTCGTCTCTTCTGTAGCTCAGCAGTTACTCCGTCAACATGAATGAAACATTTTTGTCTAAATGCTGGGTTTGGACAAGAAATTACAATATAGGGAAACTTGATCAAACCGAATGCCCGTTTAGTCCAGCATCTCCCTTTCCCACAGTGGGCAACTCTGCTTTCAGCTTCCTCTTCCCAGGAACCTCCGGGAAGCCCAGCAACCAGAGATGAAGGCTTATCCTTTCCTGCCATTGCTCTCCTGTGATTGCTTTCAAAAGCACGTAGAACCTGAAGGTGTTTCTTCTATGGGGGGTTTGACTGCCCCCCCCATCCAAAGCATTTGCACCAGTGACCCAGCCTGGGGTAACATTAATATAAGGCCAGTGCAGATGATGATCTAAGGCTGCAACCCTATTCGCACCTGGGAATAAGCTCCACCAGTGGGACTTCTGATAGGGATGTATGAGCTTGCACCTTAAGCCTATGCTTTAGAGCAGTGATTTTCAACCCTTTTTGTCTCATGACGCATTGACAAGATACTAAAATTGTCCAGGCACACCATCAGTTTTTTAGCAATTGACAAGGCACACCGTGCTGTTGGGAGGGGGGGGCTCACATCCCCCAATAGCCCTACTAAAAAATGACCCTCCCCCCAACTGCAGTGGCACACTTGCAGACCATTCATGGCGCACCAGTGCTCCATGGCACCTTGGTTGAAAATGGCTGTTCTCAAGTATTACGAATGGGCAACATGGCGTACTCCTTCCTCACCTTTTCTTCGTTGTCTGCCAGAAGAGATTTAAAACTACTGTTTTCAGTTCTGAATAAGCTGCGGTTTCCTTTTGCAGTTAAACTTGAGAAATGGTGATTTGTTCTAAGTGGGGCTGGTCCAAATGTGAGCCAGGATTTGAAACCATGGTTTGGTTGGTCATGGTTTGTTCGAATGGACCATAATTAGAATAAGCTCATTAAGTATAAATTAAAGTGGTGGTCAGATCCTGCCCATCTGCTTGCTTGGATTGCGTTGCTTTGTTTTCACACATGCAGGAGAAGCCGAGGACCTGGCGGCTCGGTTGCAGTCCTCTCGCCAGAGGATAGCTGAGCTGGAGCATACCCTTTCCTCCCTCTCCGCACAGCAGAAGCAGTTGGAGAAAGTAAGAGTGACCTGGATCTCTTTACAATGCCTTTTTCATCCCTTCTCTCTACACTGTGTTTCCCCTTTTTGCAGTCAGGCATAGGAATTGCATCCTCATCGGCACCTGTTTTCACTTTTTAAGTTTGTTTGATTTGATTGGCTTTACAGATCTGGCAGCTTGCTTTGTGAGCCTTACCCCAAATCGTTGGCCTCTGCCAGGGAGACCAGTGGCATTATTCTCAGAGAGCCATTTTGGCATTGAAGCTTGACCAGCCTGTCTCCAGCTCAGCCTCATGCCTGTTCAGCAGTGTCAAGTTTAAAGAGCTGCTTGGTCCAGATGGAGCCAAAACCTTTAGATGTGGCTCTGTGGTCTCCAGCCTTCTCCTGCTCTGAAGCTCCAGGCAGAACCATTCTGTGGTTTCAGTTGGAGAGCTGATTGTATATGGTGCTGGGGAGAAGTGGCCTTAGCCCTAATCTTACCCTACAAGCAGAATTCTGGCAATGTATTATTGCTCTCTTTTTTATATGTGGTGGAAAGAGATCTCTGCTAAAAATGTTCCAGACTTGCCTTTAGAGTAACAGTAACATTTTTCTCCAGTTAGTTGTCCATCACAGTGTACATTCCACCTGCTCCAGTAGTCAGGGCTGTGCAAATCAGATTTGTGTACATCCTCTTTGCAATAGATATTGGCAGCTGGAGGTTGTTGCATGCAACACTAAGCAGAATCAGTTTCTTAATGTGTGTTTTGAAAAAAAACTAGTATACCCTTCTTTGAAGAAACACCAGCAGCTAATAAATAAAATGTCAATTATTTAAAACAAAAAGATTTAAAAAAAACAAAAACATGCACACTCTACCATACATATTTATCTAAAATAGCAGCAAATGACAGTTGGGAAACAGGAACAATTTATGGGGCAGCTTTTTCAGACCAAGTGTGGTAGACAAAGACAATTTTATCCCAGTTCTTTTTTTGGCACCCGTCAGTTTCATGTGAATGGATTGTAACTCAGTGGCTATAACCATTGGACACCTGGCATTTATTCAGTGTGACTCTCTGTGCTAGCTATATCAGGCCAATACGATCAGCTAATACGGTTTGCCTTTTCTGGCTTTTTCAAAGGCCATGGGAAGAAAAAAAATCATAATTAAACGATCAAAAGCGGAACACCACAGAATTACTGTGTATGTGTATGTGTATGTGTATGTGTATGTGTATGTGTATATATATATATATATATATATATATATATATATATATATATATATATATATATATATATATATATATATATATATCAGAATGTTATTTCAGCCCCAGTAAAAATAATAAAAGCAGCTGAACAGCAATAATATTAACAATCTGGTGGAGAAGGAAGGCATAGACGTGAGAGGAATGAAAGGGGAATGAGAATTTGCCATTCTCAGAACTTGGAAGCGAAGAGAGTGGAGAGTGAGCTAGCAGTTCTGAAGTGTGTAGGATAATTGCAGATACTTGGGGTCCCCCCACTGAATTATGTGCATTTTGTCGTTGGTAGCAAAATAAAGAACTGTCAAAGGCACGAGATGGCCTGAAACTGGATATCTACAAGCAGAGGTGAGATTTGCTGTTCCTCGAGCTACCTTGTTGCCCATAAGGTTAGGGATACAGGATGTTTTTTGCAATTCACCCCTCCTCCTCCCCATTGTCATTTATACTTAGTGTTTAGCACTTCGCTTAATTTACATTTGTGTTGAGATAGTATTATTATCCCCATATTGCAGGTAGGAAAGCTGAGGTGAAGAGGTTGTGGCTTGCCTAAGGCCACCATCACCTGTTGAGTTCATGGCAGATGTCTGTGATATTCAAACTGGGGAAGGCCTCATTTGCAGTTTAGTCTCTTAGCCACTTACACCAGTCCTAAAGAATGCTTTGGTAGGCATGTTCTTCCCCTATGCAATAAAAAGATCATAGCACTAGCTGCAGTTAAGAATGGAGCGATGAGTTTGAGAGTCTTGCTTGAAAGGTTAAACTCTGCCTTTGAAACTGCTAGGAGATGTTAGGCAGAAATTATAACTGGTGTTTACTGAGTGCATTTTAGGGGCAGGTTCCAACTCAGATCTGATAACAACCTTGCTGGACTGCTGTATGTATTACAGTCCAGGTAGACATACCTGGGCCCAGCTGGTTCCCTGCTGGAGGGGGACAGGCTTCCTTTATGTCTCATAGTCCTATAAAAGAGGCTGATTTAATAAGTGTGGCCTTTTTACTCCTCCATGACAAGCTTTAAAGTCTCATCACACCTGTTAAAAACATAGGAGCCCTGACTTCCTTTGTATGAGGTCACCCACAAGAGAGGAGAGGAAAATGGATCTACATAGGGGGAAAACTGGAAGTGGATTCCATGTTGGATTTGAAAGGTGGAGCCTGGGCAGGGTGAAGTAAGAGCCTGCAAGCTGGCTCTTAGATGTGCTGATTGTCCTTACAACATCAACTCCTTTTGTATGTCAGTAAAAGTGGCGAAGAACTCAAGCAGCAGAACTCCGAACTGTCAGAGAAGCTGCGCAGCCTGATCTCTGAGAATGCGGCCATGAAACTGGAAGTGGAGGATCTGCACAAGAAACTGGAAATGGCAGAGCTGATGATTCAGCAGGTGATCGTAAAGTTGCTAGAGACGCTGCCTCTTGCACCATAGCCCTGCTGTTACCTGTGGAGGGGTGGGTGGCTTTGAGTGGTGGTCCAGTGCCATGCAGCGTTACTTAAAATGGAAGGTGCACTCTTTGGCTGGTTGGGGTGACTTGAGGGAAGCCCACCCCTTGACTAGTGGTCCCCTCAGGTTAGTGATGCCCTAAAGTTATGCCTCTGGATTTGGGGGAGGAGGAACTAGTTTTGTGAGCGACCACCCTTGTCTCCTACAGTAACTTGACACAGGCATAGAGGTCCTTGTATTTTGCACCCCAAACCTCTTGATTTTTCACTGGCAAAGCTCAGTCCACTCAACTGACTTATTTTTTATGTTTAAAGTTCCAAGTTTTTCAGTTGTTGGGCAGCAGATGCTGAAGTGTTGGAAGAAAGAAGGATGGGTGGGCTTGGGTGATGATGGTCATAATTTCTATCAAAGTGATGGAAATATGGAGGCCTTTGAGTAGCAGTCTGTGACCAGTGGAACATCTGCCCATTCCCCTTCGGGTTCTTAAGGCTTCCCAGCTTTTTCTCTGTGACCAGAAGGACTAGGAACTTGGGAAGAGAGTGTGATTTCTCTGCTGGATTGTTCTTAAAGTGCCCGTGGTGATTCTATCTCTGTAACAGTGAGCTGGACTCAAGGACATTGTAGAACCATGGAGCCCTCTTGTAGACTGCTGAGGTGGGGAAGAGAGGATTGGAGAAGGGGTGGAAAGCAAAGCAGTTGGGGATCGCAATGCCTGCCATAATTCTGTCTCTGATTCCTTTGCCAGTTTGCAAGCCAGCCGGGCATCCCAGATGCCACACAGCAGCTGCAGATGGCCTTGGAAGAGAGAGCAAACTTAGAAGCACAAATTGCCCAGGTAAGAGTTAGCAGGTGACTCTAAAAGAGGCCCACCATGTTCTGAAAGACCTGGAGGGATTTGACCTTCATGGTGGTTTCCCTCCCAGGAGTAATGACTTCCTCCACATTGCCTGGTTTATGCCGTCTTCTTTTTTGCTTTGAAATCCCTACGCAGCTGTCAGAGTCACTCCAGCAACTGCAGGCTGAACGAGACCAGTACGCCCACAAGCTGAAGGAGGAAGGGGGCATCTGGCAGCAGCGGGTGCAGCTGCTCTCTGAGCAGGTAGAGAGTCTCTCTGCTTTCCCCAGGGGGAGGAGCTGCTGGGAGAAATTCCTCGGGTGCTTTACCGATGATGAGGCACTGGAGGTGATGGCTGACCACGAGAGACTGGGATAGCCAGTCAGGTTTCATGTCTTCTTCCCTGTGGTGCAGGTCCATGCCTTGACCGAAGAAAGGGATCTGAATGTGACTCGGATTCAGGAGCTAGAAGCCAACTTGACTGAGCTGCTCAGCAGTCAGTCTGGTAAGGCCGAGTATTAGCAACCACAATGGAGTCTCAAGCAAGCTGCCTCCTTCCGCTACCTTCTCCTTGCCGGTTTTCCATCAAGCCCTGTCCTTGTCTCTCCCTTTTTGTTTGCTGACGGAAGTATGTGCTTCCTTGACACTTTTGCATTCTCTTGTGTTGCCGTGTCGTCCCTTGGGGGCTGGCTGTAGCACTGGCAACCTTCGAAAGCTTGTTCAGCAGGGTTGTGAGCAGAGTGGAAGCCTTCAGCTGGTGGGTCACAGGAAAACCCATGAGGACAGGAGTGTCAACCCATCCGTCATGTGTAAGCCGGGTACTGTTGACCAGCTCTGGTCCGGTCTTTCTGTCCCCCTTGGCTGTGATGGCCCCCGACACGGAGATGGTTTAACTTCCAAATGGGCTTGGAGGATGTGGCAGGGCCACCCACTGACCAGCTCTTCCTCTGGCTTGCCTTCCTAGCCGCAAAGCTCCTGGAGAGTGAGCCCGCCCCCCTTGCCGGGCCTACAGAAGTCGAGCTGCACTTGCAGGAGCAGATCAGCCAGCTGCAGCGGGAGCGGGAAGAGCTTCGCGGGCAGTGCCAGGCCCAGGTACGGGACAACGAGCAGCTGAGCCGCCTCAACCAGGAACAGGAGGAGAAGCTGCTGGAGCTGGAGAAGACCCTGCAGCGCCACACCGAAGAGGCTGTGGACAGGCAGCAGATCCTGGAGAGCATGCAGAGCGACAAGGCCACCATCAGCCGGGCCCTGACCCAGAACCGGGAGCTCAAGGAGCAGCTGGCCGAGCTGCAGAACGGGTTTGTCAAGCTGGTGCGTCCTCCTTGGTGGCCCTGCCTTCCTGGCCAGAAGCAGCGCTCCCTTCCTCTGGTGCTAGAGAGGTTTGAACCCTGAAGAGAGAGCCCCCGTCCCCATAAGCTGTGTGGAGATCGTTCAGCAGGATATTTCCTCACTGCCAGTTCAGTCTCCCGTAGCTGCTTCTCTTCCCCCTGGGTCTTGAGGGCCTCTGGTCTCTCCCCGTTCCCATGGCTGCTGGCACCCGTCCCATTCTGCTTCCGGGCCAGTCACAACTCCCTTCACATTGCCTGTCCCCTCAAGCTAAAATCCCATAACCTTATTTTACGCTGTCACTAAGAAGCAAGCTGCTCGTCCTCATGGCTGGACAGAGAGGGGCTTGAAAAGGCTTTTGTTCACTTGAACCTGGGGAGAGCAGACAGAGCATACATGGATTAAATGAATGAATCTTTTGTTTGGAGAGCAAACAGTAGCGTTTTATACCAAGCATAGCACCCTAACCCTGGATCTGAACGTTTCCTGCAAGGCCTTATTTCTTTTCAGTTGTGTGTGTGTGGCGGGGGGGGGGGGGTCAAAAATACAGTATTTTAGAATGGTACAATACCACTGTTTCATGGTATTTCCTGCAGAGTAGAGCTTTTCATGCAGGAACTGCAGGCAGTATTAAGAGCCCTTAAATCTTAAAGCTCACATGCAGGTTTCTGGTGCTTCTGGTTTCAGGGAGAGCAAATGCGGCTTCAGAATGGGGTTGTAGTAAGGATAATAATGTAAAGCACTTTGTGCATTCAGAAAGTGCTATAGAATTGATTATTTTATTGTGCTGTTGTTGGCAACCTTCAGTCTCGAAAGACTGGTATTGCGCTCTGAAAGGTGGTTCTGGAACAGCGTCTAGTGTGGCTGAAAAGGCCGATTCGGGAGTGACAATCCCTTCCACACTGAGAGCAACTGCAGTCTGTCCCTGGTCTGTCTCCCTGGCTGTGGGCCTTCCTTCTTTGCTTCAGAATGTTGGCCAAGTGTCTCTTCAAACTGGGAAAGGCCATGCTGCACAGCCTGCCTCCAAGCGGGCCGCTCAGAGGCCACGGTTTCCCACCTGTTGAGGTCCACTCCTAAGGCCTTCAGATCCCTCTTGCAGATGTCCTTTATTTTATTGTGATTGACTCAGAAATCAGAGGGCTTGTAGATGGGGGGCTTCCATGGATAGAACATGGGCTGCCCCTCCTTTTCCTCCAACCCCCGCCCCCCAGATTTGCCACCAGATGTTGCTCCCCCCAAGAGCTCTAATCTTTGGCAAGAAAGTACACAGCCCCTTAACTGTAGAAATGAGCGTTCTTGTAAGCCTTTTCAAAAAAACACGCCCCATCACTGAGTGGGTATTAGTCCTTACCCTGCCTGACACCCTCTCCCTTCCTACTCCCCAGACCAACGAGAACATGGAGGTGACGAGTGCCTTGCAGTCGGAGCAGCATGTCAAGAAAGAGCTGGCCAAGAAGCTCGGGCAGTTGCAGGAGAACCTGTCTGAGTTCAAGGAGACGGTACTGCTCTGGCTGGGAACATGGCTGTGGATGAAGGGAGCTGGCGATGCTGCCTGCGGGAACGAGATGGAGTGGGAGTAGGAGAGGGCACCAAAGGCATTGTGGGGGCTCCACCACAGCAGTTGCTTGGGTCAGGCGGCAGGCGTGGCCCTCTCAGTGTGCAGAAAGGGCTTCTTCAGCCTGTTCAGAACTTGCCCCTGCTCCCTGGACCGTGTAGCTTGAGCAGAGGAGAGATCCGTGCTTTGTTTCGTGTGTGGGGGGAGGGTGTTTGCTTTTGGGAACCTGTCTGTAGTGTCAGGAGCCCTGCCAAAGGGGACGGGGGACACGCATACCACCCCACTGCATTATGGAAGGTTTTGGTAACCTCCTGTGTTTGCATCTTCCAAGGTGGAACAGAAAACGCAAGAGGCCCGGGCCCTGCTGGAGCAGCGGGATCAATACTACAGCCACCTCCAGCAGTACACGGCAGCCTATCAGCAGCTGGCCAGCGAAAAGGAGGAGCTGCACAAGCAGTACCTTCTCCAGATGCAGCTCATGGACCGCCTGCAGCACGAGGAGGTCCAGGGCAAAGTGGCTGCCGAGATGCACTTCAAAGAACTGCAGCAGGCCAAGGTGAGGGCAGGAGTTTGGGGGAACTGTGACCATGAGAACTGTCCATAGGGCCAGGCAGGGTGATGTCAGTCTATGAATCGGGCAGAACTGAGATCGGTTCTCAGCCATTAAGCCTGCTGCGAGAGAGACTCGGGTGTCGAGGGCACCAGGATCCTGCCCCAAGCGAAAACAGACTGATGCGCATTTCCATTCAGCTGTGGAATTCTAATGATGCAGTTGAGTGTTGAGTGCAGGCGAGTGTTCTAGTGGGGCTGGGCAAACCCCCAGACGTGTGGGTTTTGCCAGCCATTGTCAAGGGCCCTGGTTTAGGAAGCCAAGAAGCCCTAAGAAAGTAGGTGACATTCTCCAGCTCACCCAGCAGAGTATCAGAGCTCGGAACGTAATCCTGCCTTGAGCCTAGTCAGACCTGTGGTCCACCTAGCTCAGCACAGGCGGGCAGCAGGCTCTCTGGGCTTTTGGGCAGAAGGTCTTTCCCAGCCCAACCTGGGGGTGCTGCCCTGGTTGAACCGGGAATTTTCAGCCTGCAAAGCAGATGCTCTGCCTGCTCCACTACAGCTACTACCTTTGGGTGTGGAAATGCCAGGCTTGCTCTCTGCACGTGCGCCTGTTCAGCTTCTGTGCTAGCATCGTTGTGCCGGTGCGAGGCGGTGCATACGAGCATGTGGCGACGTTGCCTACTCAGCATACTTCAGGCTTGGAATGGTCACTGCAACAGTCTGCTTCTTCTCTCTTGAAGGAGAGCCTGGAGACAGTTGCCAAAGAGAACAAAGAGCTACAGGCCCACGTCGGGCAGCTCATGGCAGAGCTGGACGCGAAGGTGCTGACAAGGGCAGCAGGTGAGTCGGCTGTCTGCTGGGGGGGGGCAGCATGGCAGGGCCAATCCCTTCCCCGTCCCTTTCTTCTAACCCCTTTTGCGCATCTTCCTTTGCTTGCAGGAGATGGTGTGGAAACCGAAGAGCTGGTTGAGGACACCGAGAGTCCTCCTCTTGCCATTCCTGAGGACTTTGAAAGTAGAGAGGAGATGGTGGGTGTTGGTTTCTGTACATGCCTGAGCATGTGCAATGCACCTGGAAGGGGAAATATCTGGCCTCTGCCTTCCGCTCACTTAGTGGCCTTACTTGCTCATCTCTCTCAGCCTCAGCTCCCCCCTTGCGGTTCTGGGAGATGGTTGTTCAGCCTATAGGGCTGCTGTAAGGGCAGCATCAAAGTTGAGCGCGTCAGGCACTCTTCGCAAACAGAAGGCTCTGAGCAGATGATAAGTACAGTTGTCCCTGTAGCAGGGAAGGTGAACTGGTTGTTCCCAGACAGCTTGCCGTAGGAATGCCAAAATAAATATGGATGCCATTCCTTAAGATTCAGGGCACAACGCAGGAACTCTGATTTTGGGGACCAAGGCACTGTCGGTGTTTTCAGTCCCCACAGCCACTCCATCTCGCTTAGCGATTTTCCTGTGGCAAGGAACATCTAAGGGGCTACAGGGAGTCAGTACCCGGCTCTTCCCAGGAAAGAGCTGATTGCCTGGTACAGCACAGCCTCATGGCACATGATGACAGCCCTGGGTGGAAAGTGCACCGGGCAAGTCCCTTGCTCATTTCCTGCCACCCTCCTGCCCCAGCACTGGTTGTGCCCCCTACCCAGACTGCCTTGCATCAAATGACTGCCATTCTTCATGAGGGCCCCAGGAGACATTTTTCACGCCGGGAAAGCCTTTGCGCTAAACCGCAGCATACGGGATTGCATCTTAGGTGGCGTTCTTGACGTCTGCTGTCTCCCAAGCGGAGAAGGAGCGGGAGGAGACGAGGCAACAGCTGGCTGAGCAGAGGTGGCAGTGCAGAGGCCTCCTGCAGCAGATTGCCGTGCTGAGGGAAGAGCAGAAGCTACAGGTCACGCCCGGAGGAGGTAGGCACACTCCCCGTGCACAGGCCAGCAAGTCCAAGCAGGTCTAGCTGGGAGTTGGAGCCAGCTGGTTTGGCTCTTTGGCAGTCTCTCCACCTCTCTTGTGGTGCCTCTTTCAGGTTCTGCGGGAGACTCGGTCCCAGGGGAGGTTCACGAAGCCTTGAAAAGTGCCATGGAGAAGCTGCAGGTGTGTGTTCTGGTGGGGCTGGGCAAACCCCCAGGCGTGTGGGGAAGTCTTGCTATCCTCCATGAGCAGACGACAAGGCAGCCCCTTTTGTGGAAGTCCCGCCAGCTGCCCCTTGCATCCTGCTTTGGACCGTGAAGGCCGGCTTTGTTGGCCAGGGGTGGAATGGGGAAGACTTGTGTGACAGCCTGGCTGCCTCTGGGCCAGGAAACATAACAACAACAACAACAACAACAACAGTATTTATATACCGATTTTCAACAAAAAGTTCACAAAGCGGTTTACAGAGAAAATCATAAATCTAATGGCTCCCTGTCCCAAAAGGGCTCACAATCTAAAAAGATGCAACACCAGCAGACAGCCACTAGAAAAGACACTGCTGGGGGTGAGGTGGACCAATTACTCTCTCCCTGCTAAATAAAAGAGGAGCACCCACTTGAAAAAGTGCCTCTTAACCAGTTAGCAGGGGGCAGGTCCTCCTACAGTTACAGTTGCTTCTTCCATCACCCAAGTCTGCTCTAGGTAGCAATGGATCAGGTATTTAGCCTTTCTTCTCTCTTTTGGGGGTGGGGGGGGTATTGGAGTGGGAGTTTTAAAAAATCAGACAGTTTTTAAATGATGGAATTAAGCAAAACAGGCAGCAGTTAAATAACTGCTGACAGTTAAATAACCACTCAGTTATAATTTGTGAGGTTAATGATGCTTTTAAGGAGATGAGTTTTGAGAATTTCTGGTGTGTTTCAGTGGGTAAGGGGGGAGAAGGCCCCCCCCCCGCCCAGGAGCCCAGCTGTCTTAAGCGGACGGCTTCAGCTTCCTTCTTCCAGAGATGATAGTTTTTAGCTCTTAAGAGCTTCTGTCCTGCCCAACAGCTATGAACTACCCCCTTGCGGTACTGCATCGCCAGGACAGCACGGTAGCTGCATGTGGGGAAGACTTTGGGTGCATTTCTCTTTTGTACAATTTTGCTACAACAGCGGCTGGCTTTTGTGCTTTTAGTCCCGATTCATGGACCTCATGCGCGAGAAGGCGGAGCTGAAGGACCGGGTGGAAGAGCTGGAGCACCGATGCATTCAGTTGTCTGGGGAAACAGACACCATAGGTGAGCCGAACGCATTGCCCTCCCCGTCCACTGGCACGGACACAGGGAAATGCTGCACATCATGAAGTAGATGGCGAGAAATGGTGCCTCACAGAACACGTTCTGCTCCCTGCAGATTTCTGCTTATGTTTTGGCGAAAAAGCCAGGCTTCCAGTGGCCAGGAAGTAGAATATCAGCCCATCTCGTTACCCAGAAACGTATTCAAGAACAAGATGACTTCCCATCCCTTTTCTCCTCCCTCTTGCTACTCTCCACCTTTTCTTCCTTGGGACAAACTATGCTGCATCTCTCTTGTGTTCCAGGCGAGTACATTGCCTTGTACCAGAGTCAAAGGGCTATTCTCAAGCAGCGCCACCGGGAGAAGGAGGAGTACATCAGCCGCCTGGCCCAGGACAAGGAGGAGATGAAGGTGAGCCGGGGTCCCCCTCCCTCCCTCCCTCCCTGCTGAAGCGTTCTTTCTGACATGGTTAGGCAGGGCAAAGGGAGAAAGGTGAATAGATTGCATTGCTGTGCATCGGTGACTTAGCACTAGTAGGGCCCACAGCTCCTCTCTAAAACGCTTATTAGACCTCCTCACGGAGAAGGGTTGGGCGAGTTGGATAGACCCGGCTGGTTCCAGTGCCCGTTTTTTTACCCTCTCCTTAACTGCAGATGAAGCTACTGGAGCTTCAGGAACTGGTGATGCGCTTGGTTGGCGAAAGGAACGACTGGTACGCCAAGTACATGATGGTGGCTCAGAACTCGGAGCCACAACCAGGCCCAGCTTCCGAGGCTGCCGTCGCAGCGGAGAGGTGCCTTGAGCTGAACGCTACAGATAGCGAAGGTGAGTTGGAGCGGCTGGCTGTGGGGGGGGGGCGCACCTGAATGCAGAGAGGGCAGTTGCAGAGACTTGGCATTCATTGTGAGATGGTGGCTGTCATGTGCCCGTGTGACGTCCCAGAGCTGGTATGGCTTAGTGGCAAAAGGGACTGAGCTGCCAGTTTGGACTTGCCCAGTTCAGATCTCGCCTGTGCTGTGAGTTCTTGCTCAGTGGCTACTCCCTCTCAGCCTCATTCTTCTGCCCCCCCCTTTGCAATATGGGGACAGTAATACTTGCCATACAGGGTTGTTGTAAGAACAAACATATCATAGATACACGGAGTGTTTTACATGCTCAGAAAGTGCTATACAAATGTTGTAAGTTAGAAGTTAACAGTGCCTTCGTTCAGCTCTAGAACTTAAGCAACAAGAATAAAGAAATGTGCATTTGAGCATGTGCAGAGTGTCTTTCCCCTCCCTCCATTGGGTAACGATAACCACACATCTAGGTTGAGGAAGGATGGGGTAACAGAGTGGCAGCCACTTTCCTGCAGGCAGAATCCAGCCCCAGCCTCTCACACTACAGTCTAAGCGTCATCTACCTTGTTTGTCCTCCAGGGTTGCGGGAAGTGAGTTTGGTGGATGAGCCAGAACAGAACCCCACAATCCCTCAATCCCACCTGTCTCATGCCGACAGCAGAGGCCCCCAGCCTGCTCCCCAAGACCCCACCGCCAAGCAGATCATGCAGCTCCTGCGTGAAATTCAAAACCCCCGAGAGAGACTGGGCTCCCTCTTGGAAAACCCCTGCATCCCCTTCTTCTATCGGGCCGACGAGAACGACGAAGTCAAGATCATGGTAGTCTAAGCAGCTTCCTGACCTGGATGAACATGGAGCCTGGAAGGCCCGTTTTCTGTCCCGCACGCTGCAGCTGCCACATCCCACGTGGTCTGTGCTGGGCCGAACTGAGAGCCGGGGTGTCGTGAGCCGGATCCCTTCCCTTCGCTGCTCCCACTGGGGTTACCACACACAAGGCTCAGGGGGGGAGTTGATGCTGCCGGTTCCTGCTTTGGGGCGCCTGCACTCAGCTGCACAACCTGGCAGTCAGCATCTGCACATCACCTTCCCACTAATTTATTCCGGAGCCAGGCTGGTTTGGATTCACATTGACCCATCAGGCTCTCGCCACTGATCTCGACCTCGTACTGAACCCTACGGGTTGCCTTCCTGTAGCCCCTTCCTTGAACTGGATACTTCCTTCCTGCCTATCTAGGCAAGCTCCACAAAGCAGCTTTGTTTCATCTGAACGAAACGGGAGAGCAGCTTGGTGGGTCGTCTTCTGTTGCGGGTGGGGAGAACTTCTTTGGCTACTTTGGTGTGTGGAGGGTTTGATGGTAGGGCGTGAACGTGCGACTGCTGTACCTGCAAGGGCAATGTACTTTGTGGTTTCTGTGTTGGAGGATTTTATTTATTTTTAAAGACGAGGGAGCTGAAGGTCAATCACTGAATAAACCGAGATGAATTTGTGGGAATTTTGGCTACTAGTAATTTTGACCTCCTTTCTTTCTGTCTGGGTGGTGATTGTCCTGAAAATGGGCCTGGGGTTCTGAGTGTAGGTTGGCCTTTCATCCTGCGGACCCTAGCGCAGGTGATTGCTCATGCGGAAGAAGCATGAAGGGATTGTGCTGTGAACTGTTGCTCCTAGGAGGCATGGAGGGTGTGTGGCCATGCGTGGGAGGGATGGATGGATGGATTTGGAAGACTTGCTCTGTGTGTAGCCAGAATCTCTGAGGGGCCAGCTATGGGAAGAGGTGCACACAATTCTATACATTTTGCACATAGGCAGGGGTTGTTGGTTGGGGGTGTAGCTGCCTGTTGCTTACAGTACTTGTTCCTGGAGGGGAGAGGCACCAGGAAGGTGTGATGTGCTTTTGTGTAAGGCATTCTGCCCCCTTGGTAGTTCATGTAAGGGATTCTTCGAATTGTTGTTAAGAAACAGGCCCTTCAAAGCCAACAGCACAGAGAACTTTAAAGCTTTTTTTCTGTAACTTTTATCCCAACCCTGTCCAGTTTCCCCAGCTGCAGAATGAAATGTTAATCACGACACACTTCCAGGCTCTAGAGAGCTGCCTGTCTGCGGGCGGGGGCGTGCCTGTGTCTGTGTGTGTGTGTGTGTGGGGGGTCTGTGTTAGTCCCTGACTGGAGAACCAGAGGAGAGGGCAAAGAGATTGGCACAGCCGTGTTTTGTCAGTGTTAACTCCTTCAGTGCAGGCCTGCCAGCTCCTGCTTGCACGAGTTAGTGTGTACATAGTGTATCTGTGTAACATTTTGTATATACCTTGAATAAAGAGAAGAAAACCCTTTGGCAGCATTTCTGGCTTCTGAGAGGCTCCTCCTAACCTTGTATTATATGGAGAGAGAAAAATCTAACTTGGGGGGGGGGGCAGGAATGTGATTTAATACAGAACATTATTGAATATTTATTGGGTGTCTGGTTTCCAGGAATTTGAAGGGGGAGAATCTTATCAGAGAAATCTTTCATTCTGTTGCAGAGATAATTTAATCCTGTTATAAATTTATTTCTTTCTGAATAAATTTGTTCCACCTTCCTCACATGTTGCTCTCTGATGTTCGGGGGGGGGGGAAGAGAAAGCTCATGACTTTCTTACGGAGCTGGTGTGACTTGTATAGTGCTTTGATACACCTTCCCTGGGGAGGGAGGAGGCAAAATCAGATGGGCAGCCCTGGCGTTTTCTGGCATTATGGCGTCATGTGCCAACGGCTCACTTTTTAAAAGAGAGAGGAGTGTGTGTAGCAAGATCATTCCTGGTCACATCATACTGCTTTGTACCACTCTGGATGCATGCGGCCCCCAAATGCCTTGACACAAACATCTTGAACAGCATTCAAGGTAAGAGCCTGAAAGCACCGAGAGAATGTGAAGAGTGTGGTTTTATTCTAGGCATGGAGTCTTCCGGTGTACAGAAATAAAGAGTTTTTATTTCAGCCAATAAACAATTGTTGACAGGTCACAGACGACATCACAGGTACAACCAGCACTGTGAAGATTCACCCACAACTTGGGGGGTAACAGAACAACCCAACTGTGGACACACCCACAATTTTGGGGGTAACAGAACAACCCAACTGTGCGTGCACAGCAGAGAATTAACAGTCTGACTCGCTGCTGGGTTTGGGTCACGTATTGTTGGGTGCACGTGTGTAAGGAAATATCCTCTTCCTACTCAAGTATTTTGCTAAAATGAACATTGGAAGCATTAAAGGCTTAAAACGTCCGGACACCATATAGATTTAGATCTTTATATATATATATATATATAGATATTTATAGATATTTATATAACAGTAAAGATATGTTTCTCATTACTACAATATAACTCATTAATTTTTTTTTTTCCTTAAAATTCCTTTAAAGCAACTGGAAGGAAGAAAAACCAGTTTCACTAGAGTCACATCTGAGATATGTGCAAGCCACAAGTTACGACAGAACAAAGCCGTGTGGTGTTTTTTTTTGTTGTTGGTTTGTTTTAAAAGATGTGCGTTGGACCATTCCAGGACAGAACAGCTAAGAGGCAGGTAAAGGATGGCTGTCGAGAGGGAGCAGGATTACATGTCAAATGGTGGTTTTGGACTCTCCGGGCGGGAGGGGCTAGCTTTGCCGGGGCGGCTGGAGTTTAGAGAAAGGAACACAAAAGAGAAACAAAAAGAAGGGAAGGGAAGGGGGAGTGGGGGAGGACAAGAAAGCAAAACAATGGTTAAAATATGGAAAGGAACCAACATCAGAACTTGGCGTAAAGAGGATCCATAACAGAAACCAAAAGCGCAGTACCGGGATAAAAAGAACGTAAATTGTTAAGTGGGGGGGACGGACGACGACTTGCAAGGAGGGCAGCTAAACTTCGTGTGTCGAGAGGGACAGGATGCAGTAAAATATTTTAGCGTTTTACCCTTCAGCATATGCTTAAGAGGATGAATCAACGCCTGCAGTGACAAATATTCCCCCCCCCCAATACATATTGACTGTCAGCATGCACATAGTGAAGACTAAGAATCACCAGGCTATCCAAGACATTGAATGGGTAGTGGTAGTTGTGTGGTTTTTGTTGTTGTTTTTTGTCTGAAGCAAAGATAGTTGCATAAAACATTTACACAGCAAACTCTCCTGGCAATGTTAGTTCGTCCATCTTTCTGCAGAAAAGAATTGCGCTAAAGCCCCCTCCGCGCGCTCTCCTGGTTTTGTGCAAAGTCCGTTCCGAGTAGCGATGCGAGTCAGCTGTTGGTCGAAAGCGGTGTGTTGCTCTCCAAACCCACCCACTCACCCACCCATCTCGGCTACTTTGGAGAACTGAGGACAGCCCATTGCGTCGGTTCCTTCTGCGTGGAGACTCGATGGCGGACTTCGTGGGCTGCGAGTCTGTGTTGTTCAATAGCCCCCCCCCAACTGCTTTCACTGCTCCTCCCCACTTGAGAGGGGAGTGGGCTCCACTCTTCCTTGTGAAAGTTTGCACTTCGAATCAAACCCACATAAACAGACATTACCTTGGTAACATTATACATTTTGTTACTGTGATCTGTTCGTTTCGTTGCCCAGAGCTGCGTTGAGTTCATCTTAACGACAGGGGGGGGGGAAATTTACTATGTAGCTACAGATTAGCACTAGTCACTACAGCTAGCTGATACAGGCAGGACACCAGACCGGACCAGGCAGCCTGAGCGACTGGTGGGTGCAGCCGCCATTCGGGCGCAGAGCGATGCTCCTGTAACCCAACGCTCCGAAGAGCTCGTGTCCTTCACAGTCCCCATGCCACTGAACTAGGACTACTCTACGCTCACAAAGCTATACAGGACGCACAAGAGAAGACTAAGAAGAGCTCACTCACTAACGAGAAGTTTATAACACACCGGGAAGGGGCAGAGGGCATCTGTGAGGACCAGGGGAGGAAGGGCTGGCGGGGCCGGGGTGGCGAAGCCCCAGGTGCACGGCGTTTGTCGCCAGCTGTCTACAGGCCTCAGGTTATAAATCTAACAGGGACGGTTCAGCTGGTCGGATTATGGTGGGTCGAGTAGGTGAAGCAGGGCCCTTCCGGCTGCGGGAGCAGAGAAAAAAAAAACACGAAAAGAGAACACACACACTGAGGTTAGCATGGTCGCCAATCGCGCATGCTTCTCCGCCTCCTCTTGGCCAGCGCCCGCGCTTCACATGAGGCCTTAGAGAAGAAAATGAATGTTTTTTTATTAAGTAGCGCGTTCTGCTCTTTTCACTGTAATTCATCCGTGTGCGTTTAGGCTCGGAGACAGATCTACGGACCCTGGGCATTTCGGATGGCGCTCGGTGATGGCACTCCAAGAACAAAAGCCGTGGCCCTGAAGGATGGCGCTGGAACCAAGAGGAGGATGGAGAAGCATGGAGCACAACCACTGTGAATACTACTGTACCAAGCAAGTGAGGTGCAAAATGTCAACACAGAATGAGTGGTGTCCTCTGGGAGGTGCTGTTTCAGAAATTGCCGGCTACTCTGGAGAAGGCACACCCTGCTCTTGCAGGACAAGTGGGTGCTCAGCTGTAGCTTTTTGCTTTTAAAAGCCAGCAGCAGTCACCTTTTCCTCATAGAACTTGTTCTTCCATTCCCCTAAAACAGGGTTTCTCCAATCTGGTCCTAGCGAGCCACCCCAAGTTACACACCCAACCTTTCTGAGCCTCCTCCAGTTGCCATGAAGGGCCATGTCACACCCTCAAGCTGCCAGGAGGAAGGTTTCTGAGCTGTCTGGCCCATGCCGAAGAGTTACCTGGAATTATCCCT
>NC_089836.1:3252631-3310131 GCF_035046505.1 Tiliqua scincoides
GGAGCTAGAAGATCTACAAGAGTAACTGACCCAGGTGAGAGATAGGGATTAATAGAGATAGCCAGCTAGCTTTATTATTTTATTGCTGATAGGTCTCCTAGATGTTTATGCCTCAAGCATTTGCTGCCTTATGTAACCTTATGTACTTAATTCCCCTGGGGGCTGGGGATAAGAATAGGCCCTCAGTTTGGCTGTACTTGTCGTAAGAGGCGACTAAACAGCCACCGGGTAGATGGGACTCGTCAGCCTGGGAAGGCAGCTCATCTGAGAGAAGGAAAACTCTGATCCCAAACCTCCACTGCCTTGTGGCTACATCCAGTTACGGAAAAGGCTTCAGGAGTCAACCTCGAGGCAAAATCAGGAGCCGGAGTCCCTGAGGCAGTTCATGGCTGAACATAGTCACGTTCTGGCAACTCCTGCAACGCCGCTGGAACCAACCATATTGGCCTCTGCCTTTCCATTGGACCATTTCAGCGACGTGGAGAGGGGGGATTTGCTGCATGGGTAACAGCCTATCCTCCATACCTACTTTACCCAGGCTTTGCGCACTGGAGAGGACACTCTGTTCCAGAACCACCATTCAGAGCGTGACACCATAGTCTTCCGAGACTGAAGGATGCCGACACATGTACTTAATAAACTAAAATACCTTTTACTAAGCTGTTTCATTGTCTATTGGGGACAAGGGTTCCGAATCCTGCCTAGCCGTTCAGCAAGCTACCAAGTGCTCATTGAGGTCTAGTAACTTGAGGACTGAGGCTCTAATTGGAGAAAGAGCTCAGTGCCTGCAAGATATAGAATTAATTCCTGGACTGAGGCACTGGCACATACAGGGTGGTGGCAGTACTACTGGATGGGAGGGGGCCTTGAGGGCTTTAGGGTTCGAGAACCAAGAACTCTGAGCACCCCAAACCCCCCCTAAGTTTACGACACCTCTCCCTTCAGTTCTCACTAAGGGTCTTAGTTCATGCGCAGATTTGAGGCATATAAACACACAAAATACTACAGTGAAGCGCAAACACACACACTTTTTCAGTACATGCTCTCTTGTCAGACTCGGGCCCCGTTCAGTATTCTCCACTCAGTGTGGAAAAGCTGGGCACTTTTTTTTTTATAAAGAGAAAAAGAAAAGGAAAGGAACACAAATGGTAACGATGAAGATGGCCCTGGCCCCACTGCCAAGGGTGGACTGTCTGATTCTATATACAAGAGACGGCAGACGGGAAGCTGAGGTCATTGGTAAAAGGGATGGGGCTCTTCTTAGGGAAGGCTTGTGCAAAATGTCTAGTGGAGTGATGGTATTGAGGGCTTGGGGAGGGGAAAGTGAGAGAGAGAGAGAGAGAGGAAGCACATCCTGATGCTTTTGGGAATTTTATACAGGTGGGATGCTGAGCTTTTGTATAAAACAGAATATAATGCACGATAGGGGGGCTTGAAACTCATGTTACTTTCCCTGACATGTGGCACACTTTCTGCAGGTGTCTTAGCTGAGCACTACGAAGGCCTGACTCCAGCCCCGTAAACTGCAAGATCTCAATGGGTCCCAACAATTGCAGTGACTCAGTTGCACGTGATTTCCACGCAGTCACGGGCATAACTTTTCTCGGTATGCCCGAGGGTAAGTCTATACCAGCGGCACTCAAACTTGCACCCGGGATGTGGTCGCCATCCCCGCCGCATCCAAGCGTACTGCTAGGGCGCTGCGTGACATCCTCCTCTTTCAGAGGACAAGGGCTCTTTGGGCAGTTGCATCACTTGCCCAACATCCCAGAAGGCCGCAGGACAGGACGTCCAGGCAGATGCAATGGCTCAAAACATCCCTGTCCCCCGAAAGAGGAGGAAGCCAGCCAGAGCCAAAGTGGAACTGAAAGGTCTACTGACCGGGCGGAAAGATCCATGCAAGTGCCGGATGTAACCCCCCAAACCGTCGTTTGTGAGGCTCTGGTCTACACAATAGCTTGTGATGACACTAAGCCAAAAGCATTCCTGAGGGGGGAAAAAAATCAGGTTTTGTTGTTGTTGTTGGGTACCTCCACAAGGCATCCAACAAAATTTGTGGCCTGTTCCTCAACGCTTCTCCCTCTACTGTTAAAACAGACAGGAGACCAGCAGCACAGGATCAGGGCTGTAAAAGTCAACTGTTTTCCAAGTGTGTGTGAACACCCCCCCCCCACACACACACACACACTCTTTAATTTGCTGCTGTGTAGGCTCACCCTGAGCAAAACTGTGTGGTGCTCAAGCCCCAAAGCATTTTAATGTCTACCCAAGACATTAAACCCCAGCTTTTACCAGGAAAACATGGGAAGAAGTCACAAGAGAGGTGGGGCAGAGAAGGAACGCAGCATGTCAGTTGTCCGTTTTGGGCCACTTGCAGTATCCTGCCAGTATATAGAATAGATCTTCCATATGAATGAAGGGATGGAATATAGGGCATGAAAGCAGGGGCGGGGGGGGGGGGAAAGAAAGAGAAAGCACAAATGTGCTGGGGCCACAGAAAAGAACTGCACATTGAAACCCAAACTGAAGACAACGGCAAAAGCAAATGAAACAGGAGGTGGTGGTGGATGGTGGGAAACAAGACCTGACAATACGTAACAGTAGCACATGCTCACAACCACGGGCGCTAAGAGAAGCGTTGCTATGAAGAACCCGGAGGAGGATAGGGAGTCAGTGAGGCACCTGCACACAAGTCCCTGCGCCCAGAGGAGTCAGGTGAGAGCACTGCGGGTTCGTATTTGCACCTCGAAGAATTTGATGGTTAAAAGGGGGGGGGGACAGATACCCAGAAACAATCGTCCTGCATCCTTTTCAGCCTGGTTCACTTCTGCTTCTACCCCTAGAGACGCAGCGTGCACTGACCCGGGAAAGAACTTGTGAGCTAAGTTGGTCCGAGGAAGCCAAAAGATTACAGAGCCTTGTGGCACCTTAAAAGCGAAGCTGTGCGTTTCAATAGAACCTACAGTTCACTTCACTGGGTACATGAAATGAGGCCTTTTGTAGGCCGGTGCATGTTTGTGTATGTATACGTGTGTGTGTATTTACTGTATGCCCATCTGGGTATAGAAAAGAACCACAAACAGCTGAGTGAATCTGCAAGAGGATAGGAAAGAAGGCTGACCTTAGGTTTACAATTTTACAAAATAAGCGCAGTGACAAGAACCTCAAGAAAATACTGGCAAGTTAATTAGATTTTTGCGACACCCAGGCGCCTACAGAACATAGAGGGTTTCACTCTGCGCATCAGGTGAAGCGGATTGTAGACTTATGAAAGCTTCTGTTGAAATAAATGGGATTATTTTGGAAGGTGCCACAGGATTCTCTGTTTTTGTTTTTTTTTATAGCAAGGAAAGAGCTCTCAAGGAACGAGCAGTACTCAGGCAGGCAAAGAAGTCGGCATCCTCTGGTCAACGTCCCATAGAGCCTGTGTTTGGTTGGAATGGACAGGATTTGACTGCGGTTGAGTGGTTGCATCTGTCTCAAGCCTGGTCTATGTAAGGAAGGTCTTGTGTTGGAAGAAGGCACTGGGCCACTTTTGCATGGCAGTTGTTTTTTTTAAGCACAGACACCCAGGCGGCTAGGAAACTGGAGACTGCAAACAAGCTGATAGGCCCCAACCACTCTCCCTGCTTTTCTCCTTACAGAACGTTTCCTAGGTGTGGTAAACATTCAAAGAGGGCACCCAGTCTGAAGTGGTAGGATCCCTCTTCACACCTCATTCTTCACCCAGCCTCAGTACAAAGTATAAATCCTTATCTTCCCTACATCCAAGACAGACAGCAGGACCTTCTCAGGTAAGATGAGTTTTACTAGATTCTCAGCAGTCTCGTTATAGAGATTTCATTCTTGTGGGTAGCCAAGTCATGGGACTAGAGAGAGGGTGTAGCACCACATATCTGGTTTGGTTTCTCATAGTCGAGATTGTTACACATCTGTGGGGAAACTCTGTCTTTGTGAGATGATCAGGAAGGAGGTATTTCCTCTAGACACGGAAGTTGAGATTTAACTTTGGGCTTACCTTAGAGAAGCTAGAGCAGTGAGGTTTCGTTTCCTCATCTGCCCCGCTGCCCAAGTGGTGTTGGGTCTAGTGACTTAAGGTGAGGGGGATTTACATTGGGGTCCATTTCCAAGTTTTGTTCAGTATCTTTCTATCTAGTGCATTGCTCTGAACATTCATGCACTTACTCGGTGCACAGAAGACATGCTTCCAACCAAAAGTGTCTCTGTTTTCTTGAGAACAAGTTAGACAATTGTTTTCAAGAAAACGGAGACACATTGGTCTCTGTTAGCAGCAATCCTGACTGAACTTCCCCCTTTCCAGTCAAATACTGTTTTGATCCTGAAAAATCACCCAGTTGAAGTGGAAATTTGCAGCGATTGAGTAAATCACCACTTCAACAGGGCGACTTACTGGGTGAAAACACTATTGGGTGGGGTGGGGAGTGAATCTCCCCCTCCCTGCGTATCTCGGTTCCCACCAAGATTGCTGCCCTTGATGGCTATCTTTACAGAAAAAAAGAGGCACTTCCTGTTGGAGTCACATACAATGTCCAATGGAGTATGCATTTGTGTAACTTGGCCCCGGAAAGGTGGCTGTGTGTCTATTACAGTGATTCCCATTGCAGTAAGAGAGGCACAATATTTCTTCAAGTTGCAGTTGGAGAGAGACTCTCTTCACTCCCCAAACACACCCCACCCCAAACATTTGCTTTGACAGTTGGAAACATTGAAGGGGTTGGGGAGTGAGGAGAAGCTAAAGGATTTTAAGGGTCATAAGAACATTTCTGCCTGTTGTGGAGAAAGCAGGCAGGGTTTTTCTCCTTCACACATTAAATACTAGGTCAGTGGGTTGTCTAGTGAATTTGATTGGCAGGTGATCTTAATGGGAGTGGGGAGTTGGACTGCCCAGATATAAGAGAGAATCTATACATCCTAGATTAGGGGACTTCTTCCTCTGCTAGAGAAAGACAGGGGCCTCATGTTCAGGAGTCGTCGTCCCCCATCTGTTTTTTGCCATGGCACACTCATCTCTGCCCCATCTCGCTGCTGCCTTCCCACCAGGGAACTTGCCCTGTTGCCATTTCAGTCAGGACCACCACCTGCAATGAGCTCTCAAGCCACCTGCTTCTCAGCTCCACCAAGGAGTCCTTATTGTTGAAGAGAGAAACCTCAGCAAGCGAGGAATTGAAGAACCAATACCCATGCAGCCGCAGGAGGAAGGAGGCGCTAGTACCCACAATGCACTGCTCAAGGACTGTGCGTAGATCCCCGCAGCTTTGCAAGCAATTTTACTGATCATTTGCTAACCACCTGAGCTGCACAGCCTTCTACTCCCTTGTCCTGGAAAAGAGGGAGGGTAGCCGTGACAGTAGCTGCAACTTCCCCATGCTGCCTCCCCGTCCCACCAGCTCCAAAGCATGTCAAAACTTACCTTGGGGCAGCAGTGACTAGGAAGGCATCTGGGGCAGCAGCATGGCATGCTCCAGGTCCCAGCAGAATGTCTTTTTGCCACCAGGGCTAGACTGGACCTTTCCCTGCTGGGTCAAGTGCCCAGAGTGCCTTTTCCTTGCAGGGAACTGTAACGCCCTGTTCAGTCACTAAGGTCACCTACCTGCTGCCCCAGGATAACGTTTGAAGTACCATAGGGGACGGGGAGGTGGCAGAGACCTGGCTCATTGAGTCAAGGTAGACAAGCTCGGATCTCCTGCATTCATTTGCCTGCAGTCAGGACCGTTCTCCCTAACCCAGCTTGTGAGAAATCAATCGGGGGAGCTTGACGTTTTTGAACTCCCCTGATTGATTTCTCACAGTTGCCCTAAGTAGGAGAACTGAGCTCCTCCTCTTTTCAAGCATCCAGTGCCAAGAAGAGGAAGGGTACTTACAGGACAATCCTAAGCACGTTATTTCAGCACTCAGCCCCCCATCAGTCTTACCCCCTAGGAAGTGCACTGATGATTGCAACTGGTGTGTAGCTGAGGCCCGGACTGTGTTTTCCCCCTTCCACTCCCTGCATAACCACACTTACCTGGGGACGCCGGGAGGGGCACGGTTGGGCCGAGATGGAACTTGAGGGGGAGGCCCGAAAGGATCCGGGGAGGCCCCGGGCCTAGAGGGCACAGGAGGTGCACCACCCAGGTTGGGACCACCAGCAGGCGGAGGTCCAGGAGCCGGGCCTCGCGATCCGGGCCTGGCTGGCGGGACTGCCGGAGCTCTCCTCTGGGGCGTAGGGCTCGATGTGGGGGACCTGCCGAAGAGAGAGAGAGAGAACTTTCACTGCAGTGGCAGGAAATGCTTTCCAAATGCTGTCACGAACTTCAGGGTGGAGGCGCAACTGTTTTCAAGAGAGTTGGAAGCGGTCAGAGGGAGAGACGGCAATTGCAGCAGCAAAGAGCTCGGGTATCCTTTGTCTCTCAGCTGCTCTTGCAGGTGCCTCTACAGTTGTTTTTTTAAACAGTACAAAAGCCAGCCAGATGTGTCTACCTGAGAAAAAGTGAGGTCAGCACATGCACCAGAGCCGCAATCCCTCCTTTCAACCCTCTTCCAGCTCTTTGAAATAAGAACAACCATCGTCTTTCTCTCCAGAGTCAGGATTCGTACAGACTTTGAGTGTCTTTTGTGCTTCAAGATCCCTGCAATGCCCTGGTAGATATCAAGAGCACCACGCCTCATCGGAAAGCCCCCAGAGCCCTTCCTTCCCATTCTAGCAGGAGGCCCCATCTAGCCGCTAAAAGAGGCATCAGGAAGGTCTGTAGGGGCCTCCCCCGGAGCCTCAGGTACCTGCGTCCGGACTGTAAGTTCTGCACCTGCAGCCAAGAGTCGTCCACCGGCGGGGGCAGGGGCGTGCTGATGGTGGTGGTGTTGATATCCCCGATGATGTGAAGCGCCTCCTTCAAGGCGTGGTACATGCGCAGCATTTCGTCGCGCCTCTGGGCCTGCTCAGCCGACTCTTCCATCAGGGTGTTTTGGTCTCCGCAGGAATACAGGTTTGCCAACAGTTCTGAGTGGATGAACTCCTTTGTCTGCAGAGGAGAAAAACAAAGACCACGAATGACTGTTGGAGTAGATCTGCTCCGCAAACACTTAAACCCATCTCTTCCTCGGATAAAGTCGCATCCTTGGAAGGCCACAGCCTCCATCAGGATGAAATATTTGCAAATACCCTGCAACTACTGTTGTAATCCTAAACACACAGGTGGAGTGATTTCATGAGTATTTCTAGAGAAGTAAATTCCAGGGCGTTCAGTGGAACTTACTCCCAGGTAAGAGTATGTATGGCTACAGTCTTAATAGGGAGTAAGTCCCATGAAACACAAACCCCTATTTGGGGTTCAGTATACCTCCTTAGAAATAATCTCTCTCCGCTTTGACACTCGGTGCCCTCTATAACTTCTCTCCTTCTGCCATCTTCTGTACTTTTCTCCAGTCCCTTTGCAGCTATACTGTGATTTAATCTGGCTACAATGAAAAAAAAACATTCAACTAATCCTTGATTTGGACTGCCTGGCTTCTCCATGCCACCTTTTGCTGGTTGGCAACCTTCAGTCTCCAAAGACTATGGTATAAGCTTACAGCCACACTAGACGCTGTGCCAGAACCACCTTTCAGAGCGCGATACCATAGTCTTTCGAGACTGAAGGTTGCCAATACAAGCTTACAGCACCCAGTATTCCCAAGCGGTCTCCCATCCAAGTACTAACCAGGCCTGACCCTGCTTAGCTTCTGAGATCAGACGAGATTGGGCATGTGCAGGGTCTCAGTTATGCCAACCAAGATCCTGCCCAGCCATTTGAGCCCACTCTTGCCAGGTACTGCCCTTGCTCTATATGCCAGCTGTTATATTAGACCTCACTAAGTTGCACTGAGGGCTTCATCGAGGGCAATCGAGATACTACATATGCAAACCCCATTGACCTGTACGTACATTGTTTATCATAAGGTGCATGATGGTCTTAGGCATGAGGTCGCGGACGGTCTTGTTGACGATTGCCATATAGGAGTCCACGAGGTTCCTGATGGTTTCTACCTGTCTCTCCAGCTGCGGGTCCATGGAATGCATCAAGCTGTCGGACCCGTTCTCTTCCGATTCGCTAGCCTGCAGGGGAGGTTGGGGAAACATATTGCATCCTTAATAAGATCCTGCTCCCTTGATACCAGAAACCAAATGGGTGGGCCATGTGGAGGAACTCGCACATCAAAGAGGGAAAGCAGAAGTTGCCTTCAGAAAGCTGAAGATCCCCCCATCCCTGCATAGTTTCCTAGTATGGTATCTGTGGGTCTGTAGATTTGATTTACCGTGGATCCCAGCAGATATCTGATGTCTACATTTAAAGCCCCTTTAAAAAAAAAAAAAAAAGCGCACTTAAATAGAATGTTTTTACGTTTTCACAGCCAAACTGTGCTGTTTCCCTGCCCATAGAGCTGTTTTTTTAGCACTGAAAGACCCACTTCGGGGTCACGTGGAGGTTCCCTTCTTCTCGGCAATGCATTTGGGGACAAGCCTGGGAGAACAAACGAACCTCTACGTGACCCAGAAGTGGGTCTTTTAGTGCTAAAAAAAATAGCTCGATGGGCTTGGAAACAAGGTGATTTGGCCACAAAGAGGTAAGAATGTTGGATTTGGGTGCTTTGGTTTTAAAGTGCTTTAAATGTGGATTTTGGTGTCCAAGGATTCCGGCATCCGAGAGGGATTCCAGAATAGAATCCCTGCAGATACCGCAGTCTGATTGTACATCCAACTCATCCCAGCCTAACTTCTGAATTTGAGGCCTCATCACCTCCAAAGATATTGTGCCATTCTCCAGAAAGGCCCTAAAGGTTTATGTTTTAATCTGTTGTTAACATGTTGTAAGCCGCCCTGGGTCCCTTTGGGGAGAAGGGCGGGGTATAAATAAAGTTTATTATTATTATTATTAAATCTCCTGGGTCTTCCTCTAACGGCCCCTGTAAATGGCTCCCCTGATTTTCCATTTGCTTAGGGGAAAAGGGGGTGCAATGTGCCAAAAACACATTACCATTTTCAAAGACAGCCTCTCTGCCATCGGCCAGTGTGTGTATGTGTGACAGCAGCTCAGTTCAGCAGGGCAGTGCACAGTGGCGCACGGCATGAAGGGTTTTGCTAACTCCGCTTCAAACTGGCCTTTTGAAACCAGTCCTAAGTGTTTAAAAACATGTCCTTCATTCAGATGGTGCTTGTAACAGCAGGCAACCAACAACAAAAAGTCCGGTGGCATCTTACGATCAGTACATTTATTGTGGCATCGCATTTAGCGGACTAGAGTAGAAGCCTGCAGTCGCGGGTGTGTTGGGACTCTGCCTCATGCGGCTGTTGCCATTTTGGCTGAAGGCACCAGGCCTGCACAGTTTGAACAGTAGCGAGGGGCAAAGGTTGGGAGGTCAGATGAATTCCACTAGAGATTTTAAGCTTTGGACGGGGTGCTTTGGTCAAGTCCCCTAATCTTCAGCGAGCCCCCTTGATCTCCAGCCACTTGCCTCCTCACCACCGCCTCTTCTCCATGTCTTGCCTCATTTTCCCTGTCTTTCAGAATAGTGGGCACATCCATTGCCATGCCCCTCTTTGCCCCTCTTCTCCTTTCAGTTGGCCTGGGGCAGAATGACAGAGAAGTACCACACACTGATTGGGAACTAGCAGGTCGGAAGAGAAGCCATGGCCATTCACTTGCTCACCCCTCTCGCTGGTTGGCACGCGAGCCCCACCTCTTTACTGCTAGGCTCTGTCAACAGATGCACGGGCAAGTGGGTCCCATATTGTAGGACTAGGTTGTAGGTGCCCCTCCCCCCAGCTTTTAACGAGTTAGGCAAGAGCACACTTCATCAGATAGGGTAAGTGGAAATGTTTAGCAGATGAATTGCTAGGTAGATGTGTAAGAAAAATGAAAACTGACCATCAGGCCATAGAGTTCTCGTCTATGACATTTCAAATCTATACAAGATTGCCACAATGATCATTCACGACATCGGTTATGGGTGATAAAACAATTGTCCTAGCTTTGCTGTGGAAACATAGCAATAGATCAGTAGAGGAAGAAAAATCCCTAGTCATGATTGAGCATAAGTTAACCGAATGAAACTTGCTGAGACATTCTGGTTCAGTAGCCTATCTATCTTTCTATCTACCCATGAAGGATTCAGTTCATGAACCTGATAAAGTGGGTTTGAGTCCACAAATACCGATGCCATAATAAATAAACCTGTCAGCATTTAAGGCACTACAAGACTTTTCACTTTGTTCATTGTTCCATCCAACTCTTTTGTCAGAAACCAGGGTAGGAAGTAGAAGCAGATCTAAGTCATGGAAGAAGAGGGTTTCATTTTAGACCTCCCCCTCCAACCCATTTTCTACTTTTGTTGCCAAGAGTGTGAAGCCCTGAAGTCTCTGAAATAGATATTGAGGACCTGGAAACCAGAACATGATGACTTAAAAAAAAAAAAAAAGTAAAAGGCAAAAGAAAAGACGATCGGGAAAGGCTTATTTGACTAAACCTTGGAAAATAAGCAATCAAATTCCAAAGAAGGGAGACTCAGATGAGGAAACCCCAAGGCAAGAATGGAAATAAATTAAACAGGCAATGTGGCAGGAAGTGCAGAGAGAATGGGAAGAAGGAAGAGGTGTCTCTGGGACACGGAGACAGAAGGATAAATAAAAAGGAAAAAAAATACAAGCAATTCAGGAATAGATGATGAGGGCCCCACATGGGGCAAAGCAGGCAATGGGGCCGTCACTTACTTTGTCTTTGTCCTGGAGGGCCAGTTTGAGCACAAACGAAAAGAAAAAAGGAAAAAAAAAACACAAAAACAAGAAAAAAGTGACCAAAAATTTCTTTAAAGCAAATTCTACTTTGCATTCTCAGAGGTAGTTAAATACCTAATGTGGCTGTGGAAGTTCTGAGTGTGTCCTCAGAACTGCAAGTTCTGAAGATGAACAGCAATTTAAAAGAGATTGGGACGCCAACTGACCCTACTAATGTATAGTCATTGAAAGGGAGATCTCTGCACTGAAAATGGTTGGCAGCCTTCAGACTCGAAAGACTATGGTATAAGCCTACAGTACCCGGTATTCCCAGGCAGTCTCCCATCCAAGTACTGACCAGGCCTGACCCTGCTTAGCTTCCGAGATCATGGTATAAGCCTACAGCACCCGGTGTTCCTAGGCAGTCTCCCATCCAAGTACTGACCAGGCCTGACCCTGCTTAGCTTCCGAGATCAGATGAGATTGGGCATGTGCAGGGTAACAGTTGCTGAAATTAAATTAAAACTGAAATTTTAAAAATTAAAAGAAAAAAAGAAAAAAAAAAGGTCTCGTTAAGGGCAGACTCCCTGCTTAGGGACAATATCTGAGCTAATTTGTTTTCTCTGCTCCTTACTTGGGGTTCAGCGCGAGAATGTTGCGACAAGAAACTATGATAGGTGGAAGACCATCCAGAAAAAAATTGCAAAGGGGAAGGAGATAGCAGAGGAGCGTGGCTTAAAATGGAGCAAAACATGATAAATAGGGGCCGGGATAATGAAGAAAGGGAGTTTTAAAGGTGCGACAAGTTTATGGACGGTCCCAGAAACGGAGCCAAAACTATTCCTCTACCTCAGCAGCAGGTGGCGCCGTTGCCACTCAGCTGATCTCTACAAACATGGTAGAGCTCCTCGTAGGCTGGATGATGGGGTCTGAATGGGAGAGGCAATGGTGGTGGGAATCTGAGAGAAGAGTCCTAATAAGTGAGCATTGGGGACTACGGGGACTGTGAGCAGAAGGGAATTTTCCACTCTGGACTTTGAAGTGGGATATAAAGACAGCCGGAGCTCCTTCCCATAGGAAGTCAGGCCATTGATCCACATAGTTTAACACAGTCCAGCAGCTCTCCAGGGTTTCAGACAGGAGACTTTCCCAGCTCTGCTTAGGGACTGGACTCTGGAACCTCCCCGTGCAAAGCAGGGGCTCTACCGCTAAGCCGAACCACTTCCCGCTCTTTTCATGCCCTTGCCAACGACTGCCCTCCTTGCAAGCAGTTCTCCAAGGAAGCCTGTAAGACCCACTGAAGGAATAGGTAAGAAGCGAGCTGCTTTTTCCTCCCACCTCAAGAGGGAAAATTTGAGGTCAGTCTTGGTGTCTGGGGGAAGAAGTGATAACAGTAGGCAGGTCACAATAAGGGGGGTGTGTGTGTGTGTGTTTGGGGTGGGCTGAAATGAACTACTAACAGGAAGGGGCTGTGCAAAAATGAATGAGGTAGATGTCGGACAAGGATGTTGGACTTGGGGTCCTGTTGATAACCCCTTGCTTGAAACTCAAAAAATCCTGTCGGTGGATATGGGCAGAACCACGTGCTCCCAACGCACCACGCAGGGTCTTCAAATTGAGGATCTGGACCAGTGTGAGATGTTCTCCCGAGAAAAACCTATGTCATCTAATGCTCAACCTATCAGGTCACCTATCAGCTCAACCTCTGTGGAGCCAGCTTGGGTCTGCCTGTCTCACCGTCGCAGGGAAACACCAGACCTCACAAAGGTTTGGAGCCAGGAAAAAGCCTCTCTGAAAAGTGATACACTTCTTCCCTTCTCTGTTTCATCCTTTACAGACAAAGTCTTCAGCAGTGGTTGGCGTGGCCCTGTCCTTGTGTTGCTGTTTGAACAAGTAGCAACGTCGATGATCATGGAAGCGGTCGAAGCCCTGAAGGGCACCCAAAAGTATCCTCAGGGTGTGTCCTCAGGCACAATGGTGTCTCCCACATACCTGTCCCATTTATGGATTGGAAAATGGGAATCTCTAATTTGAACCACACAGGTGAGGGGTACTGGATCATTCACCTTGCTGCTTCCTTGTACTCAGGTGCTTATCTTCCAGCCTAGCTAACTGTAGTAGCCATACTGGAGGGAAAACACCTGAGGCAAGAGACCCTGGGGAAATAAGGTAAGGGGGGGAGGGTTCAGCTCCCCTCACCTATGTGACCCCTTTGATACTGAAATCAGACCACCTTTTGTTTTAAATAGGTGGATATAGGGCTACCGCCACCATCACGTCCTATCTGGCCCTCCGTTAGCCACATTTTGTCCTTCGGCACTGTCATTTCACCTGTTCTTACAGTTGGTTACCCTTGGTGATCAACTCACCCCCACACGCTCTGGGTAAACTCCTGCGCGCAAGAAGGAGGCTTTCCAACTATCTACTTCCTCCTGGGTCTCACAGGCCAGCTCCAGCTGCCGATAGTCTTTGTAAACATTCCTGTGGGGGTGGGGGGAGAGACACAAAGAGAAAACTGTAAGGCTGCCTGACTGTACGTAAGGAATACAATTGAATGCCCCTGCCCCTACAATTGAATGCCCCTACAATTGAATTTGCAGCAGGCTCAGAAGAGTGGAAGCACCTCACACATGGGGGGGCGAAGCTAGTGCTATCAGAGGGTCCTAAGGGAGCTAGCTGCCCTTTACACAGAGCCCAGAGGGCAAGACTGCAAAATATTGGGGCAAAAAGAGCCACATGCACCCTCATTTCAAAAGCTTTCTTATCAGAAGCAGTGAGGCTCTGCCCCTAGATGGAGTATAGAGATTTCTCTCTGCAAGCCTGCTCCTTCTCTAGGTCCAGATCAGACAGGGTAACAACTGCCGCAGGTACCCTGCCAGTAACCAACCCCAACTGCTTCCATTTGGCCCCAGGGTAGGCACGTAGCTGGGTCATGAGCAACTTCCCAGTTCCCCTGCTCTGTTGAAGTTTCAGCCTAAACGTTGAGGGCTCAACACAACACAGAGACTTTCCTGATCTAAAAGCCCAGTCCTATCCAACTTTCCAGCACTGATGCAGCGGTGCCAACAGGGTGCGCACTGCATCCTGGGGCCTCCTCAAGCTAAGGGAATGTTTGTTCCCTTACCTTGGGGATGCATTGTGGCTGCATCAGTGCTGGAAAGCTGGACAGGACTGGGGCTGAACTCACTCCTTCCAAACAGGTGTCTGTATAGCATCAACATAGTGCAAATTCAATGGGGAGGGGGGGGTTAGATCAGGAAAACAGCGTGAGAAGAAGGGGTGAAACACACACACACACACACACACACACACACACACACACACACACACAGAGCACCCAACATGATTTAGTTCCATCTGCAGCTGCTTTGAACTTCAAACAGCAAGATAGGGAGTCCTGGGTTGGATCTCCAGTATCAAAGTCAATAACTGTATCTTTTCATTCTTGAATAAGAGTGGACCTAGGCAGGGTTCGAGAAAACCTTCCCCTATATTCCTCTTTGACCTGTGTACATCTCCTCTGTTGCTAAGCGTCATTGTCATCTGCTGAAATCCTGGATCCTTTCAAACGTCTAGATTCTGGAAAAACGAGAAAATTTGATGGAACTGAAGAAAGGTCCACACCTCTGTTCCGTGTTGAAGAGGGCAAAGATGTGTTTGCTGGACATGAAGCCCTTCTCGATATCCCGCACCTTCAGGTTATCTACTGGCAGCATGTACTTCTTCTCCTTCTCCTGAAAGACAAAAAGGATCAACCATCATTTCCTGGCACTCTCACATCTGCATCTCCTCAGGTACTCTAAAAGAGCTTTGGTGCTTTCTGTGAGCTGACTGTCTAGGATCTGACTGTTTTGCTCTCCAAATAGCCTCAGGGCGCAATCCTAACCCCTTATGTCAGCGCTTTCCAGCACTGACATAAGGGCAATGCAGCTCTGAGACAAGGGAACAAACATTCCCTTACTTTGAAAAAACTCCCTCAGCATGTGGTTGGTCTGTGGAACTCTTTGCCATGGGATGTGGTGATGGCGACTGGCCTGGACGCCTTTAAAAGGGGATTGGACAAGTTTCTGGAGGAAAAATCCATTACGGGGTACAAGCCATGATGTGTATGCGCAACCTCCTGATTTTAGAAATGGGTTATGTCAGAATGCCAGATGCAAGGGAGGGCACCAGGATGCAGGACTCTTGTTATCTGGTGTGCTCCTTGGGGCATTTGGTGGGCCGCTGTGAGATACAGGAAGCTGGACTAGATGGGCCTATGGCGTGATCCAGTGGGGCTGTTCTTATGTTCTTAACTATAATTCCCAGGAGGCCTTGCAGGTCTCTTGTTATCTTGTGTGCTCCTTGGGGCGTTTGGTGGGCCGCTGTGAGATCCAGGAAGCTGGACTAG
The DNA here is from genome assembly GCF_035046505.1 of Tiliqua scincoides. NCBI lineage: Eukaryota > Metazoa > Chordata > Lepidosauria > Squamata > Scincidae > Tiliqua > Tiliqua scincoides. The sequence goes on from NC_089836.1 coordinate 3,267,769, forward strand.
ATGGGCCTATGGCCTGATCCAGTGGGGCTGTTCTTATGAGGAGGGCTCCGTGAGTGCCACCCAACTGCAGGATGCAGCACACGTCCCATTGGCCTGACATTACCTTCCAACAACATGTGAAACATGCCAGGCACTGTGTGATGCCCTCTGCAGAGATTCCCTGTGTGGAGTTCCCTTCTCGCACCATTTACTAATCACAGTTAGTCCTCAAATATCTGGGATTAGGAAGCTGGGCTTCCACATCTGAGGCTGCCACTTCCCCAGAGGTCGGAGGAATGTGAGAACATCTAATTTTAGAAATGTAATTGTCTGGTACAGTTTTTCAAGCACAGTTGTATAACTCTCTCTCTCTCTCTCTCTCTCTCTCTCTCTCTCTCTCTCTCTCTCTCTCTCTCTCTCTCTCTCTCTCTCTGTGTGTGTGTGTGTGTGTGTGTGTGTGTGTGTAAGTTGCATAAGAAATCCAGACTGTTACATTTTGTCAGTTTTCCTATAAACCCCAATCACCCCTCAACATCCATGCAGTACCAATATTCGTCTCTGGGATGGCCCCTAGATCTGCGGTTAAGCTTGGGAGAATAAACCGATGCATGCATCCCGAAGCAAGCATGTTGCAGGTCTAGCCGGACGCTGATATACATCAACTGACCTAGAGGGGGAACTATTATGCAAGGAAGACCAGCAGGGAAATGCTTCCACTTGCACCAAAATGTACCCTATATGCAACTGTGGCTGTCTGGTATGTGCGTCATGCTGGCGTTGGCTGGAAAAATGTGGAAATAAGATCCTTTACAGAGGGAAGGTGAATGGAAAAGGCAGGCAGGCAGTCCTCAGATCCCAAAATCTAACTTGAAAATGGAACGACGAAGGAGTGGGTGTGCATTAAGCAGCTGACAATGACTGTATATCTAGCAGGCTTATGGGATGTCTGTTGGTTGGATCGCTCCTGCTGCTGTTTTAAACAGAGTGGAATCAAAAGATGGTCGTTGGTGCCGTGGCTCACAAACACATAAACCCTTGGTCACAATCAGTGGCGGAGCGAATTAAAGCGTAGCCCAGCGCTACGTGCAAGACGATGCCCCAGAAATTTCCAGAAGTGAAATCAAACCCATAGTTTTTAAAAAGTGAAACATGGGGCAGTTGGCAGAGCTAAGGCATCTGCTACCGGGGGTAGCATTTGGGCCTCTTCAGCCTAGAAAAGAGATGCCTGAGGGGGGACATGATTGAGACATGCAAAATTATGCAGGGGATGGACAGAGTGGATAGGGAGATGCTCTTTACACTCTCACATAATACCAGAACCAGGGGACATCCACTCAAATTGAGTGTTGGGAGAGTTAGGACAGACAAGAGAAAATATTTCTTTACTCAGCGTGTGGTTGGTCTGTGGAACTCCTTGCCACAGGATGTGGTGACGGCATCTGGCCTGGACGCCTTTAAAAGGGGATTGGACAAGTTTCTGGAGGAAAAATCCATTACGGGTTACAAGCCACGATGTGTATGCAAAACCTCCTGGTTTTAGAAATGGGCTCTGTCAGAATGCCAGATGCAAGGGAGGGCACCAGGATGAGGTTTCTTGTTATCTGGTGTGCTCCCTGGGGCGGTTGGTGGGCTGCTGTGAGATACAGGAAGCTGGACTAGATGGGCCTATGGCCTGATCCAGTGGGGCTGTTCTTATGGTCTTATGTTCTTATGGGGTCAAAAAATATTTTGTAGCCCCCACCCCCACACACAATGAAATCAAATTTAATTGATTGAGTAAATTGGCCGTAATGTTTGATACAATACAGATATTGCATTTAGCATTAAATTACCTTTCCAGTGATCTATATAACATGATGGTATTATTTGTACATACCAAGGTTTTCACAGTTTGGGCCACTAGTGTCAAGCTCAGTTTATTGCCCCCCTAAAGCTTGTTGCCCAGTGCAGTTGCAACCCCTGTGCACCTCCTTAGCTACACCACTGGTCATAATTGAGACAGGGAAGAGAAATGAATAGATGAGCCTTTAGTGCAGTGGTAGTCAGTGGATGGGCCAGTGCACCCCAAACCTGCCACTCCAGGGCTATGAACTGGTACCCTAGTTTCTTTGCAATCCTAGGCTTATGCGCAAAGGAAGCAAAGAGTGCTAGTAGCTTCTAAAGCAGCAGAAAACTGGTTGGCAACCTTCAGTCTCGAAAGACTATGGTAGAAGCCTACAGCACCCGGTATTCCCAGGCGGTCTCCCATCCAAGTACTAACCAGGCCTGACCCTGCTTAGCTTCCGAGATCATGGTATAAGCCTACAGCACCCGGTATTCCCAGGCGGTCTCCCATCCAAGTACTAACTAGGCCTGACCCTGCTTAGCTTCCAAGATCATGGTATAAGCCTACAGCACCCGATATTCCCAAGCAGTCTCCCATCCAAGTACTAACAAGGCCTGACCCTGCTTAGCTTCCAAGATCATGGTATAAGCCTACAGCACCCGATATTCCCAAGCAGTCTCCCATCCAAGTACTAACCAGGCCTGACCCTGCTTAGCTTCCAAGATCAGACAAGATCGGGCATGTGCAGAAAAAAATGAGACTAATATGCAACAGGAAGGGAATGTGAGACAACACCCCCTTCTCATCACGTTGTACCTGGACAAACAGGGACAGGTTCTCAGGGCTCTATCTGAATAGTGGAACTTGGGAATTTGTTCCAGCACAACAGACATGCACAAAGTGCTACCTCCGAAAGTCTGAACTTGCAAAAGCTTATTACCTTAGTCCAGGGGTGCCCAAACCCTGGCCCTGGGGCCACTTGCGGCCCTCAAGGCCTCTCAATGCAGCTGTCAGGGAGCCCCTAGTCTCCATTGAGCCTCTGGCCCTCCAGAGATTTGTTGGAGCCCACACTGGCCCGACGCAACTGCTCTCAACATGAGGGCCACTGTTTGGCCTCTCGAGTGAGCTGTGGGCTCCCTCCACTGCTTGTTGTTTCACATCTGTGATGCAGTAGCAGCAGCAAAGGAAAGGCCAGCCTTGCTTTGTGCAAGGCCTTTTATGGGCCTTGAGCTATTGCAAGACTTTCATGCAGTCATATAAGTTCATCTTTAATATATTCATTTATGTAAATTTATTCAAATTTGAAATGTCAATTAATTCGGCCCCCAGCACAGTGTCAGAGAGATGATGTGGCCCTCCCGCCAAAAACTTTGGACACCCCTGCCGTAGTCAATCTGTTAGTCTTTGTGGTGCTCCACAGAGGACAGATCCATTGGCTATTTGCCACAGTCGAGAAGAAGGGTGCCTTTGGGGGCTAACGTTTTCCACCAGCCTAGGATGAATCTGGAGGAACTAAATGTAGCAACAAGGACACTCAGAAACCAATATATTGCCAACCCACATCCCCACTGAGGGCCCCAGTTTGTGGGTGGGGCTGTGGCTTTTGCAGCCTGGATGCCTGATGATTAAGAACCCAACCAAGGCACGGCAAATTCGTTTCTTGAATTGCCGGCCACCAAACAGCTTCCAGATGGCAGGAGCGCTCTGTTATTTCTGTTCTCTGCTGGGTTTTTTTTTTTTTTACAAGCAGCCTCAAAGCAAGAGAAGCCAACTCTTCAGGCTTGTGAGACAGCAAACTACAGCCTCTTCCTATGGATGCTCCCATTGCATTTCCTTGCACCCAGATCTTGGAAATTCGTTGCTCGTGATGTAAACAGAGCGGGTTGAGTGGAGAGTCTAAATGCTCTTGCTTAGAAGCAAGTTCTGCTGACATCAACATGTTGGCAAAGCTATCTGAAAGACTCTGGTAATCTCAATGCAGGGGTAGCTCCACAGGTGGGCCCATGTCTGGGGCTCATGTATGTTACCCTGCACATGCCCAATCTTGTCTGATCTTGGAAGCTAAGCAGGGTCAGGCCTGGTTAGTACTTGGATGGGAGACCACTTGGGAATACCGGGTGCTGTAGGCTTCTACCATAGTCTTTCCATGCCTGATCTCGTCTGATCTTGGAAGCTAAGCAGGGTCAGGCCTGGTTAGTACTTGGATGGGAGACCACTTGGGAATACCGGGTGCTGTAGGCTTCTACCATAGTCTTTCCATGCCTGATCTCGTCTGATCTCGGAAGCTAAGCAGGCTCAGGCCTGGTTAGTACTGGGATGGGAGACCGCCTGGGAATACCGGGTGCTGTAGGCTTATACCATAGTCTTTCCATGCCTGATCTCGTCTGATCTCGGAAGCTAAGCAGGGTCAGGCCTGGTTAGTACTTGGATGGGAGACCGCTTGGGAATACCGGGTGCTGTAGGCTTCTACCATAGTCTTTCGAGACTGAAGGTTGCCAACCACCATGTCTACACAAGGCTGTGCCCGGCCAACTGTGAGTAGTGGCAGTATTGAACATACTCATGGTGGCCGCTCATCCACTGTCTGGATTCTGGGGGCACCACGGGGTGGGGTAGCTTGCATAGAAACACATAGACTTTGTAAAGCATGGGGAAGCACGCTATTGTCCCAGGAAACCCCCCCCCCCAAAAAAACTGGAGCCACCACTACTCCAACACCGCCTTCTTGAGAGACCGCCTTCTTCCGTATAATCCGGTCCGTTCTCTAAGGTCATCAGAAGGGGTCCTGTTGGTTGTGCCGTCATTGAGAGTGGTGAAGGGAATGGTGGCCAGAAACAGGGCCTTTTCGGTGGGGGCACCTGCACTATGGAATTCCCTCCCTTTTGAACTGAGAGCAGCTTCCTCATTACTAGCGTTCCGGCGGGGCCTGAAGACTTTTTTATTCAGGAAAGCCTTTGAGGCACCATAAGGGCTGTTGCTATAAATTTGTCTTTTACTGCGTGCTATGTATTTTATCTTGTTTTAATTGTTTTAACTGTTTTGTATTTTTAACCTGATTGTTAGCCGCCTGGGGTGCCCTTCAGGGAGAAAAGCGGAATATAAATCGAATGAATAAATAAACACTTCACAAAGGAAAACAGTGTCCGTCGCACATGACTGAATGAACACTTTCCTTGGCCTGTTCATCATTTATTCTGCAATAGCCTGCCTTGCCCAGGCTTCTGAAGTAGGGACTGGTTTATCTGGATAGACAGCAAAGGAGAGACGAAAAGAAAGCTATGCATTCCATTTGCCTTTTGTGCGCATCCGCATGCACTTATATGCACCAGATGCAACTCCGAGACTTGGGTAGGGGCTGAAACTGGAAGAAGTAATAGTCCTTCTTTAATTTTTTTTTTTTTAAAGCTGCTCTCAACATCTCCCCAAGTGGGACAAAACAGGAATGAATGCTGCTTCGTTGTGGCAGGGGCAGAAAACAGAGGACGTCCCTGGTAAATAGGGGGTAATAATTGAGCGGGATGGTAATCCATGTACACGTCGGGGGCGCACATGGAGATTCAAGTTTTTTGGACTTGGATGGGCCAAACATGTTCCTTCTTTTCTGTCACGAGTGGATACGATCCCAGAGACTCAGTTCTCCTTGATTCTCAGCAAGCTATGCATGGCCCAACGAGGCCATCTTGACAACAGCCCTATCAGCCCTAACAGGCCATCTTGACAACGCCTGAGTTTCAAGAGCTGAACTGAAACCTGTCCGCCTGTGGATCACAGGTGAGGAACCTTGCAGTGAAGAAGGGGAAAAAAAGACGGTGTCCTACGGCCTCATTGTCAAGTTTCTTCCAAGCACTTCCAAGTTTGCTTTTATATGCTTGCCAGGAGCCATACTCTGGAAATCCATTTTATACCACAAGCCATTCAGTGTTTCAGAGAAATGGAAGTGGGTGGTCCTTTTTTTGCAAATCCATGAATCATATTCGAGACAGGTCATGTTACTAGTCGTTGCCTTTTCCGCATTTCCCAGCATTAAAAAGTACTTCACTGTTTCTTTCTTTCTCCTCGTCAAAATGGTGCACAGTCCGTCAAGGAAAAAAAAAAAAAAGACTTACCCAGAGGGCCACCCATCGAGCCTGATGACTCAGCAGAGATTGGAGCCCAGGGCTGGCCCCAGCCACAAGGTGGTAGATATTGAGTGGAATCTGGTTGGTTGGCAACCTTCAGTCTCAAAAGACTATGGTAGAAGCCTACAGCACCTGGTATTCCCAGGCGGTCTCCCATCCAAATACTAACCAGGCCTGACCCTGCTTAGCTTCCGAGATCAGACGAGATCGGGCATGGAAAGACTATGGTAGACACCTACAGCACCTGGTATTCCCAGGCGGTTTCCCATCCAAGTACTAAGCAGGCCTGACCCTGCTTAGCTTCCGAGATCAGACGAGATCGGGCATGGAAAGACTATGGTAGACGCCTACAGCACCTGGTATTCCCAGGCGGTCTTCCATCCAAGTACTAACCAGGCCTGACCCTGCTTAGCTTCCAGGATCAGACGAGATCAGGCATGTGGAGGGTAACAGTGGAATAGGTGCAGCAAATTTGGCGTGAACTGTCCCAAATATTTCACCTGTAGACCTAAACTCAGCAGCAACAGTGACAGGAAAGCACCTTCAAGGCACCTCCAAAGCACCCGCTGAATCAGGACCAAGCTGGAGCCCACCTAGCCCAGCATCCTGTTTTCAACAGAGGAGAGCTTTCGAGTGACCCACGAGCATGACACAAAGACTATATTTTCTCCACCCACCCCCCTCCACTGGAAATCAGTGGTAGATTTCCTCTCAATACAGAGTCCATTTCTGGCTTTCAGAGCCCATAGCCACAAGTAGACCCATCCACCAAGACTGCCTCTACTCCATTTTCCAAGTACCCCAGATCAGTGGCCAGCACCACATCCCGTGCCAGTGGATTCTTTACATTCATTCAGAGCAGGTATTTGAGTATGAGCATTGATGCTATTTACGTTCCTTAAAAAAAAAGTTAAATTAAAAAACCCAAAAGGATTTCTTCACAGTTTTGTGGTGTAGCTCTTGCTGGACTGCACCGCTTAGTATCAATTCCAGCTTTCTGGTGGCGCTAGGGTGGAAGCTAGGCAAGGGCTTCCCAATCATGGCTTCCTCCCCACACGTGCACATTAGCTATCCCCCTCCCCAGTGCTAAGGAACGAGGCAGGGGACTAGCATCCATTGTTGCTGCCTGGTCGACTTGCAGCGGACCTCCTGCAATTATTAATTTTGGGAGGCGCTCCGCTATTAACCAGCAGCTCGGCTCTTGCAAAGCACATCTTGCTGGTACCCCAATCAATTGTTTGGGAACATTCAGTGAAGAAACAAAATGCTTTGCAGTACTTTGTAACAAGGCAGCCTAGACCAAGAACAAATGCAAATTATTAGGGAGAGGAGTAGTTCAAAGCACTAGAAAAGAACTGGACGGAACAGCCACAATACCCACAGTGTACAATCAAGAGACCCCCAGTGTTGCGACCCTCCTCGTCTACACATACGTGCCCCCCCCCAACATTCCTGGCCCCAATCTCTCCAGTATTTCCACCCTCTCTGCTTTCAGCCCAGCCTGTTTTATATCAACGCTCTGACTTCATTTCCTGAATGCAGAGACAGGAAAGTGTGTAACGAGCTGCGGAGGGCTGAGGCCTTCAAAGCCCTGGCTGTGAGCCCCCTGCCCATGTGTTAGCAATCAAGCAGTGTGTGCGGTGGCTCAAACATCCCAGCGGCCGCCCAGCCAAAAGGAGTAGGATGGGGTTGGGCGTTCTCAGGGAGCGGGAGGAATAGGTGCCGGCCGGCCTCCGGGAGGGAGATGCAGTCCTGGGCTCGGACCCAAAACGCCTGCATTGCTCATTCTCAGGCATTTCTTCCTGAGTCCGAGGCTCAAAAGGGATCAGGGCAGAGGAAAAACTCCACTGCTAATAGGACATCTGCACAGACTGGGTGTCATTTTCAGATGACTCAGGAGTGGTGGTCACATGAGTTCAGCGCTTCATATATTTATAAAAATTGAGGTGTAGGGCTTCAGCAAGCCAGGAAATCATGTGCCTTCCCCGCACCAAATCTCAGACACATGGAAGCAGGCTGTGATGACTCAGTAGAGAAGGACAAGAGTCCCCAAACATGCACTGCTTTCCTACCACATTACATTCAAAAGGGAGGGGGAAGGCACTCTCCAACTATATCTCTTCAATAGATTGCCTGTAGCTATTTTCTTACTGTAGGGTTCTAAATTTGTTCCCAAATGGGTGGACGGAGGAGGACGTCCCCAGCCAAAACCCACCACCTGAGGCAATGGCCTCGTGGATGGGATCGGCCCTGCATCTGGCAGCTAGTGCCCTTGCTTATAAAGGCATGCATATGAACATGAAGGCATCACGCAGTGTGCAGCCTGAGAGTTCATACACTGCAGGTGCGGAGATGTATTTAGAACCGTCGAAAACCTATTTGAAGACAGTCACATTTTTTTCGACTGTATCTCCAAGCAAAAGAACAAACATCCTCTTGATTTTTCAGCCAATGGGGGGACAGGCTATTTCTGGGTAAAGGGATGCAGTAAGTATGCCATCAGCGATCCAGAGCCTTTGAGAATGTGCAAGGGGTGTGTGCGACTTAAACCGCACTCCTTGGTATGAGAACTGGGGGTGTTTTCAAGCATCTCCCTATGTTCTGTTGTTGGCAACCTTCGGTCTCGAAAGACTATGGTATTGCGCTCTGAATGGTGGTTCTCCCTGTGTATGCTTTTTATTTATTACTTACGGGTTAACTTCTCTCCTACCTTTCTGCTTACATAAGGAGGTTAACTAAATAAATGCATCTAAAAATCAGCTTCGAAAATTAGCAGAGGGCACAGAGGCGGCAGGTAAAAGAATCCTTGATCCTAAAAAATGTTTCTATTCCTCAGTCCCACTGAGTTAAATGGGATTTACTTCCTGGGAAGAGCTGGTGAAAGCACTTGGCTTTACATTAGCTCATTCAGTCAAATGTTGAGTGGTGCTCATTAAATCACTGTATGGGAGAATGAGTGAGATTCCAGGCTCCGATGGCAATCTCCTCTGGCTGATATTGTGTCTCAGGCCAAACTATACATAACTCTAAACACATCATAGTATAGTTATAGGCTTAGATTACTTATGTCTAGGAGCCATGCACGACCACAGTGGAAAACTGAATTTTTTTTTTTTTGCCATTTTCCTGTTGAAACTGCCATTGCAAAGGATCGATTTAACTTTAAAAATCGTTGGTATGTGTCTGTTTTTATTTTTGTTAGAATGAGCTGTCCAAACAGACAGAAACTTTAGCAACAGCAGGACAAGCAGAAATGGAGCTGGGGGCTTTCGGCTTTTAAAGGCCTGGAGTTCATTTACCTGCCCTGAATGTACTGTCCATCAGCAACTGTTACCCTGCACATGCCCAATCTCGTCTGATCTTGGAAGCTAAGCAGGGTCAGGCCTGGTTAGTACTTGGATGGGAGACCACCTGGGAATACCGGGTGCTGTAGGCTTACACCATGATCTCGGAAGCTAAGCAGGGTCAGGCCTGGTTAGTACTTGGATGGGAGACCGCCTGGGAATACCGGGTGCTGTAGGCTTACACCATGATCTTGGAAGCTAAGCAGGGTCAGGCCTGGTTAGTACTTGGATGGGAGACCGCCTGGGAATACCGGGTGCTGTAGGCTTATACCATAGTCTTTCGAGACTGAAGGTTGCCAAGCAACCAGTGTCATTAGGTGACCCAGAGTTATAGTACCATGAGAAAGGGATGACATGCTCTCTCTGTCCATGTTCTCCACACCATGCATACATTTCTGTAAACCGCTCATTCCGCCCAACACTTAGAATGCCTTCCACTCCACAACTTTAACCCCTTGCCAAACCAAATTCCACCTACCCCAAATTCTTCCAGTCACTGCAAATCAGAAAAGCTTGCTAATGGAGAAAAGCGTTGCACTTTTATTTCTTCTCCCAAAACTCAAAATTATTTACCCTATGCAAAAAAAAAAAAATGCACATTTGCTTGGCACAGAAAAACACCACACACTGGCCTTGATAATCACCCCAACGATGAAACCTCAATATAATAAAATCAGGCTCTAGGATTTCCCCAATACCCTAGAAGGGAGAAAGCACTTTGTGTGCAAATTGTGTGTGTGTGTGAGAGAGAGAGAGAGAGAGAGAGAGAATGACCAAACATTCTTTACTGCATCCTGATTTATGAGAGGTTGTGCAATAAAGAGAACAAGAATTACAACATAAAAAAAAAAACAGTCTCTCTCTTGGACACTGGTCTGTTTCCCTTCATTTTGCTTTATTTGCCCCCTTGCAGGATCTGCACTGACAAGTGCTAAGGCTACTCTTGTGACAAGAGAACTGTGACACTGCAGGAACCGGAGAGAAGCGGGAACTCCTTGACTCTTTGCACTTTCCTGACGCTGACCTGATTTATCACTCCTTAAGCTCGTCCTGGATTCCAGCAGAACAGACCATATCCATTGGCTTTGGAGGGTTCCACATGACTGGGCATCTGTCCGGACAGACTTCTTGGAACCGATGAAGGTACTGTCCAGCCTCAACTGGTTGGTACACCCAAGAGCAGAAGAAAAGGCTTGCTCAGTCCTGGGTGTGTGCATAAGGCCCATGCTTCCATTTTGTTTAAACCTCTTATTTTGGAGAGTTACCACCACGGACAAAGTTCAGTTTATGCTTGTTCAAAGGTACAAGAAGGAAATACGACAATTGGTACAACTAGCCACAACATGGTTCCTCTCTTCCTGGCCTGCCAACGAGCTGCTTGACATTTGAACGGAGGTAGTAATGGTGGACTGGTAGGCAGCTTGCTGCAAGGCGTCCCCCCATAAGCTTGAAGCTTCTAACAGTGAACTCCCTAAAGGGTTGGAATATGTATATACTCTTTGCAAGCGATCGTGCTACTGGTGTGTCTCAAACGGGTCATCCGGCTTGCTTGAAAATACTCTGTTGGGCACCCTGCGCTCCCAGAAGTAAAGCAACACTAAAACATTGTAGGCATGGAGTCCACAGACCTCCAAAGCGCAAGGGACGCAACGGGTCTTTGAGAGCGGTTTGTATCAGAGCAAGGATTTTTGAGCCATTTTTGGCTAACTGTAGATTTTGGATCTCCCCTCTTCAGCTTCCCCCTCCTGTGCGCGCTGGTGGGTTTGCATATTGTACATAAAGCCTCCTTTATCCTTGCAGCACCAGAGAGGAAACAGAACACATGGCCCAAGGAACATCTGGAATCGCTACACGGGAGCCGCGCACCAGAGGGAAGGCGACATTCCTCGAGTTTTCATCCAAGGTATGGAGACTTCTTTCCCCCCCCTCCCGCACAACCTTATCCACCAGACGGCTCAGTTCCTGTCGAACTTTGACCTTCTCAGCAGCTGGCAAGCTCCTCCTTCAAGCCTAGTTAGTTTTGCACTGCCACGTCAATTGAGGCAGAAGTGCAGAAGGGAAGCTGGAGAAGGAAGGGAGGGCGCAAAGACTAGAATGAGGGAGGGAGGCAGAATGAGTGCCAGATGCTGGGCGAAGGTGGGGGAAGGCCACAAAGGAGGGGGAGTCAGATCACTCTCGTGGTAGCCAGAGGCTAACTGCTAAGGCAAGTGGCCAACGCGGGTCAGAGAACCCTTGTGGCGAGCTTGGTAACAAATGCCGGCTTCCTCTGCCATTTGCTCTGGACGCCAAGCAGAGGAGAGTTCCTCAGGGCAACCCCCCCCCACCCCCAGGGTTGTATGGAAGTGTTGGCGTTGATGCTTCGGGCCTGAGGGATCCGCTGCCAAGACTTGAACAGATGCGGGGGTCCCAAAAGGAACCCACACCTCTCATAGATGGACGAGTCTTCTGAGCGACTCTTCCTCTTTTCGATGGGCGGCTGTTATTGTAATTCATTTTATTTTCCTCCCCCCTCCTTCCCTCCAAGGAACCTGCGATATGACCAAAGACACCGGGACGATCGCCTCCGGACGCCAGCGCCGAAGAAGAAAGGGGCTTGGTGGTTCGCTAGACTCCGGGGACGAGGGAGGGTGACGAACCCATGGCCACGCTTCTTCCCCGGGCAGCAAATGAAGTAAGCGGCTTCTCCCCATGGGATTTGGTCTGTCCGCCACTTGCCTGCGCTCTCACTGTCTTCTCTCTCTCTGTCTACACTCTGCCTGGTGGCAAGGATCGGGGGAAAGGAATACACCATGCGCCGCGGCTCGCCACCGGATTTCTGGATCACAGAGGCTCCACTCCGTCTGCCCAGTGTTCGGACTACCTGTTCAGGACTACGAGATTGTACAGTAGTCTGCACATTGGTTAGGCTGTGCTGGGATATACCACATACACTGCTGGCACCAGCAGGGAATGGAAACTCCTGCATTGCAAAGGAAAATGCTGCATGCCAATCTCACCTCTCCGGCCCCCCCCACCCAGCCGCAAACACACATCTTTTCATCCCTTCTCCAATCTGCAGCTTGACCTCTCATTTTTCATTCTCTTGCTCCATTCCTCTGCCTGTCTCCTCTTATAGGCAGCTCCCCATCCGCTTGTGAGGCGCATGCAGACCTCAGCGGCGATTTCGGGATAGCACGCTTTCTCCTCTCGATTCGTGTCTGTGCAAGTAGGGAGGTTTTGCAAAAGCAGTGTCATTTGCCTGCCAGCCTGCTTTAAGAAGCATTCTGGGGTTTACTGGGAGGGTGGCTGACGAAAGGAGGAATGCAATGTTGAACTAGACATCCTTTCGAGAGAAACAAATCAAAGCTTGCAGCCAGGAGCTTACGAGAGAGTCCTTTCATTTGTGTTCCAGGCTCTTTCATTAGATGTGGCAAGGAAGTTTAAAAAAAACAAAACGAACAGGTGAGTGAAAGGGGGAAAAAACCCACCAAATTGTGATTGCAAGAAATAGAATGAAAGAAAGTGCATGGGAACAAACGAGTGGGAATTCAGATGATGGACGAGTGCATGAATGATAATCGGTACGAACAGCTACTGCGAAATCTGTCGGCGTTGTGACAGAAAACAAAAGATGTGCTCCGGTCCTGGGTTTATTGTGGCATGAGCTTCTGCGAGCATCAGCTTCTCCCCTTAGATACCCAGAGCGGCCCAAGGTGTTGCATCTGGCGAGGCTGTCACTCACGCCAGCTCATGCTGCAAGACACCGTTCCGTCTAGAAGACGCCACGGCGGTTTTTGCTGCTTCTCTCAGATGGGGTTGAGGGCAGACACCGACAGCAAAACTGTGCCAAAACTCAGTTCTGCGGCTGAACTGTCCCTCGTCGCAATTCTGCCTCGATATCCGAGGAGGCACAAGCGACAGAGAGAGAGAGGGTCTTTCAAGTGGTTGGCTGGGGAGCGCAATGCACTTCCACGCAAGTGGCTTTTGCAGTAAACAAAGGCTTATTTTAGCCAGCTGTCACTTTTCCTGCTCAGCATCCATGAGCCCCCACCCCCCCGTTCCCTCCCATTTTGGAAAAGTGTGGAATAATTGCCAATTAGCGAGAGCCAAGCACGTTTCAAAGAGAGCCAAATTAGCTTGTGTTCTTTGTGCTGAAATCCTTCTACCTGAACATTTTTGAAGAGAAAACCAAACCAAAGGCAGAAAGAAGCATCCGTTTCATGCTAGACCAACACTGCTGCCATTCTACAAGATACTCTTAAACTGAACACTCAGGTTGAATAAAAAGGCACTGTGTGCTGGGTTTTGCTATGCCGAGGAGGGTTTAATTTAGGCCAGGGCTCAAGCAGGTTGCTTACTTGCTGAACCATCTTCAGTTTCAATGCCAGGGAATACTTTCAGAACATCTGACCTGATAATTGAGTGCCTTTTGGGCATGTACAGAGAGTCATGCCACCATGGGCAGAGGAAGAGGCTTGGGGTGGACTTCAGCTGCAGCAGTTCACATTTCAGAAATTAAGCGCTAGGAAAAGATCACAGGTTTCGACAAGAATAAATCCATCCCATAACGGAGGACCTCCAGAAAGTCTCCGTGATGGAGGCCAAACCACAGGCGTGTACCAACTCAGCACAGAGACCAGGCACAGGGTGAGAAATCAAAGAGCTCCGTGGTGACTATGCCAGCTGTGCGGAAAGGGTAAAACATTTATGCTCCATTCTCAGTCACGTAGCTTCTCAAGACTATGTGACATGGATCGCTGATGTAGTCTGAAGCACTTTTATAGATTGGCTTTTGTAGACAGCCAAGAAGAGGTGAATGGTAGGATGAGGCTGGAAAAGCCACTCCATATTTTTCCACGCCTGTTTTAAGCACAGGATGGCACATTAAGAGTGTGTTGGCACAATTATCATCCAACCCTGCAGTCCTATCCAAACTTTGGAGGGAGTAAACCCCCCCCCCGAACTCAGTGGAATTTAATTCTGAGTAATCATGCATGGGGTGGGGGAAGAAGTTGTAAATAACCTAGAATGAAAGGCTGTGAATTTGCAAAAGCTCCCTTCTCATCAGTCACACACACACACACACACACACACACATCATCCCATGCATGGCTGGGAATACAACGAACACCCTAATATTAAGAGTGCCCATCAAAAGAGAACATTTGCATAGACGTTTCGAAAAATAATTCGATAAATACGTGGAGGAAAAAACAGTGATTGTTCAGGGACTGGATGACTACCAGATGCTGGGGACTCACATCTGGAGACAAATACTACGAAACCTGGCTCGTGAACCTCCTTGAGACCTGCTCGCTACAGCTATACAGAATGCTGAGTTAGGCCACTGGACCAACTTAGTTGCACAATCACATGTTATCGTTTGTGTGTACTCTTTACAACTGTCCCCCACCCCAACACACACATTTCTCAAGTGCTGGGAGAATCAGAGCAGCTTTTCCCGAGTCGGGTCTCCTTGGAAGGAGACAGTGCGGAAGACGGGAAGGGGGAGATCTTTCTCACTCCTCCACGACAAATGCACGAGCTGAGCAAGTACGATGGGGTGCAGCTGGAGGAAAGCACCACAGAGCAGCTAGAGCGAATCCAAAAGCAACATCAGAACTCTACACATTTAACGCTGTTTATCACCCTGAGCCCCTGGGACAGGGTGGGCTATGAATCAAATCAAACAAGTAAACAAACCAGACCTCCAGCCAAAACCCAAACTGCTGCTTCATAGCAGCTCTTGCACAATATTACTCTCCACCCTCATCCAGAAGGAGTCATTTTTGCTCTCTGTAGAGAGGGGAATGACTCACACCCCAGGTGCTTGGAAAAGCCAATAGCCCACAACATCAACAACCAGGCTATACCAAGTTTTTGAAGAAAGATGTCTTTGCATAACAGGACTGCTGGGGAGTAATCGGGGTGGGGGGGGACAGACGGACACAACAGAGCACTGGGACTTCTATAGCGGAAGTGATGATGTAATCAACATGAACAGAGGCTCTGCGGAGAAGTAGCAGGCTCAGCAAGACACAAACTGAGAAATTTGTCTAGGGGCCTCTGTTAATAATATCCAGGGAACCGCCTTTCCCTTTCTCTGATTCAGTATAATTGCATTAAGGCTATAGGCCTATGCAAATTGAACACAATAGGACTTGAGAAAACATGTAAAGCTGGCACTCTACCAGCACAATTCTATGCAGGTCTACTCACTGGAGTAAGTCCTGTTGTGTCCAATGGGGCTGACTCCCAGGAACGCTTGTATTGCTGTGGCCCAACTCAAAAATCAGATGCTGTATCTGCTGTCATTACCCTGCAAACAGCTCAGCTCCTGTAGTTTGCAAGGATGTGTAAATATAGGCAGATAAATGTTTGAGAGTTTTTTTTTTTCTGGTTATTATTCCTTATAAATAAATAAAATGCTACTTCTTTTTAGATCTCCGTTTTTTAAAAAGTCTGGTCCACCTAGGTGGGTCCCAATAGAGTGTATATTTTAAAAAGTGGGTCCCAGTGCTAAAAAGTTTGGGAACCACTGAGCTAGAACTTTAAATGATGTATAGAACGTTTTAAAACAGAAATAAGTGGCAGGAGAAGGGAGGAAAACACCCCAAAGAAGAAATTTAAAATTAGAGGGTTTTTTTTTTGTTATTGTCTTATTGAGATATGGATATAGGGGGTCCTGCATTTCAAAGTTCATCACAGAGTTGTTTTCACCCAAGTATTTGCCACCTTATAGACAAAGCGAACCCCACCAAAATGTTTCAAAGAGAACATAAAACGCTACTCCAGCAGATGCCCATAAATACATCTGGAATCTTTTTTTTTAAATAAGTCTTTCCAAAATATATTTGATATTAAAAAAAACAAAACAAACAATTATGAGGGCTGTGAAAAAGATACGTTCTTATGTGCCTGTTGTCACTGCATCTTGCTTTCTTTTTCCATGCGTTCCAGGATCCATCTTTCTTATTTTTGACATGGATATGATAGACAGGACTCGGGCTACAGTTTCAGAACCCTTTGTTTTGCACACATTGGAACTAGCTGATTTGCTTTCCATTCTGGGATCTGATGGCATACAACAAAAAAACAGGTCCCAGGCTTTTTTTTGCAGAGGTTTCTATTGTAGAGACTAAAGAAACCCTCCCATTTTCTCCGTTGCATTTTAGCATCAGCACAGGATTCCTCACGTTTCAATTTACCTCTCCCTCGCAGCCCCTTCTGAACCTGCCATTCTCCCTCTTCCTTTCTAAGGTGGTAGAATGAAGGCAATCATAAAAGGAATTGTTTAAGAAAATAGAGAACTCCCGAACAGACAAGAAGCTACAGGATGCACGTTTGCAGCAAATGGAGAGCGCTCTCCAGCAAAATGGGAGCGCTTTCTGCGTCTCCCTCATCTGTAATGCAAATGTTAAAACCAGACTGGGCCGGAACGTCTCTTTGATTTGGAAATGGTTCTTCCATTGGTTTTTATGGGGCTGCCAGATGTTTACCCAGAGTGACACGGATTATGCAGGCTGCACTCCCTGACTAACTGAGCAGTAGACAATGGAAGCAAGAGGCTCGGGGACTGCAAACTACTTGGGTGCTGCAGAGTTTTTAAAGAGGCAGGTGCCACCTCCGGGGGGGAGGGGAGGGCACAACCTGGCAACCCTATAAATCAATCCAACATCAACAAAATGAACACCTGTATGCACAGAGTACAAGAGAAGCTCAAAGGTAGTTTTCATGTCATGTATAAAAATGCCCAAAGGCTGGATATTAGGAAGCGTTTTCATAGCTGCAAGACCAGTTGGGCAATGAACTGCTTTCCCCAGGGAAATGATGGAATTTCCTTCCTATTTCAACTTTGGGCATCTTTTGGGGATAGCTACTGCTGCAAGGAAGCTGCATTAGGCAGCGGTTGGCAACAACCACACCTGTGTTAAGCATTAGAAGCCATTTACTCCTCTTAATGAACTTAATGAACCAGGGGCTCAGATCTCACAACCGTTCTGGTTTGATATTTCATCTCATTTCTTGCAAAGGTTCCTGGTTTCTGCTAATGACCGGCCAATAACACTGTTTAGGAGCCCTCCAGGAATGGAGAACTTCTTGGTGGCACTCAAAATGAGCCTGATTAAAAGGAAAACAAACTAGCCTGACTTAAATAAAGGGCACAGCATGAAGGTTGGCTAGTCTGTTTTTTCAAGAGCTGGCACTGATGCAACAGGCCTAAATTATGCAGGGAATGGACAGAGTGGATAGGGAGATGCTCTTTACACTCTCACATAATACCAGAACCAGGGGACATCCACTAAAATTGAGTGTTGGGCGGGTTAGGACAAAAGAAAATATTTCTTTACTCAGCGTGTGGTCGGTCTGTGGAACTCCTTGCCACAGGATGTGGTGCTGGCGTCTAGCCTAGACGCCTTTAAAAGGGGATTGGACAAGTTTCTGGAGGAAAAATCCATTATGGGGTACAAGCCATGATGTGTATGCGCAACCTCCTGATTTTAGAAATGGGTTATGTCAGAATGCCAGATGCAGGGGAGGGCACCAGGATGAGGTCTCTTGTTATCTGGTGTGCTCCCTGGGGCGTTTGGTGGGCCGCTGTGAGATACAGGAAGCTGGACTAGATGGGCCTATGGCCTGATCCAGTGGGGCTGTTCTTATGTTCTTATGTTCTTAACTCCCAGAGTTGTGGTTTCAGCCTAGCATTTGTGAAATGCTCACTGGTTAACAGGGGGTATTTTCTGAAGTGGAAAATTTCCCTTTTTTGGCCAATCAAGTGCCAGCAGAACTTTGCTTGAAAGAAGCCGTTCCACAGCGAGTGCCTTAAGCCATACTCTATGACACTATGGCTCTCCAAAGATCAGCCATCCAGTCCATTGGAAGGCCGGCTATGGAAAAGAAAACAGAGCAAATCCAAAAATAAGAAGGGCTGTTGGACACGGGGCAGAGCTAGGAGTCGGCTTTCCGCCCCCGCTTGGCAATCCCATCCCATCCATTTCCCCGCTACACACCAGCAGCCTCTCCCCACGCAGCAGGCAAAAACCCCAGGCCTGCCATGGCTTTGACACTTGGCCCTCTTTAAGACCCTTTTGCGTTCCAACTCCTTTCTTGAGAGGGGGAAAGAAAACAAGGCAGCTTTTGCGGGAAAAGCCTGGTATTTCACTAATGGGGCCCAGATGTCTCCACACAGATGTTTCAGGCTACCCATGCCCGACCCTGATGCATTACGGGGCAAGGACAAAAGCAGAGGTGCCCAGTTTAGCGCTATGGTCATCCTCCAGCTTCTCCCATTCCACCCGTTCAGAAAGGGGAAGCGGAACGCCGAACAGCTTTTTAGTTCGGACGGTTCAGGGAGGAGGGAGGCTTCTCCCATCCCAAATCCTCAGCAAAAAACCAAACCCCCCCCCATTTTTATAGAAAGAGGAGGAAGGGTGGGCTGCATGCACATTCCTCTCCCCAGCACTTAACATGTAATTCATGGATTCCTCTGTAAACTTCAAAGATGCCTTGCTTCCATTTAAAAAACAAGGGGGGGGAGGACGAGGACATCAGCATACACTATATACCTACAATACAAAATGGTTGGCAACCTTCAGTCTGGAAAGACGATGGTATAAGCCTACAGCACCCGGTATTCCCAGGCGGTCTCCCATCCAAGTACTAACCAGGCCTGACCCTGCTTAGCTTCCGAGATCAGGAGATAGTGTTCAGTATAGGGAGATGGTTGGCAACCTTCAGCCTCAAAAGACTATGGTATAAGCCTATTGTATTGGCAACCTTCAGTCTCGAAAGACTATGGTATCGCGCTCTGAAAGGTGGTTCTGGCACAGCGTCTAGTGTGGCTGAAAAGGCCAATCCGGGAGTGACAATCCCTTCCACACCGGGAGCAAGTGCAGTCTGTCCCTGCTCTGTCTCCCTGGCTATGGGCCTTCCTTCTTTGCCTCTTAGCCTCAGACTGTTGGCAAAGTGTCTCTTCAAACTGGGAAAGGCCATGCTGCACAGCCTGCCTCCAAGCGGGCCGCTCAGAGGCCAGGGTTTCCCACTTGTTGAGGTCCATCCCTAAGGCCTTCAGATCCCTCTTGCAGATGTCCTTGTATCGCAGCTGTGGTCTACCTGTAGGGCGCTTTCCTTGCACGAGTTCAGCACCCGGTATTCCCAGGCGGTCTCCCATCCAAGTACTAACCAGGCCTGACCCTGCTTAGCTTCCGAGATCAGACGAGATCAGGCATGGAAAGACTATGGTATAAACCTACAGCACCCGGTATTCCCAGGTGGTCTCCCATCCAAGTACTAACCAGGGTTGACCCTGCTTAGCTTTCAAGATCAGACGAGATCAGACAAGATCGGGAGATAGTGTTCAGTATAGGGAGATGGTTGGCAACCTTCAGTCTTGAAAGACTATGGTATAAGCCTACAGCACCCGGTATTCCCAAGCGGTCTCCCATCCAAGTACTAACCAGGCCTGACCCTGCTTAGCTTCCGAGATCAGACGAGATCAGGCATGTGCAGGGTACAAAAATCTAGAGGGAAAAAAAATGCAGGTAGCCTTGTTGGTTCATTAGGAAACCAATAAAAACAAAAGCCATAGTACAAATCCTTCTTTAGGATCAATTAAGAAGTAACAAAGGTGTGAGCAAGCTTTTAACCAAACCAAAACTTTTTATTAGGTGGGTGTGAGGTGAAAATCGGGGGGGGGGAGAGAAAGAGGAGGAAAGGATGCTGCAAGACATGATGAAAATGTCTCAGAACCCAATCCCATGCACGTCCACTCAGAAGTAAATCCCATTAGAATCAATGGGGCTTCCTCCCAGGAAAGCGTGGATCGGATTGGGCTGTCAGTCAGCTGTTTCTATAGCCTGAGGATGGAGCGGCAGAGACATCCATTGGTCAGGCTGCACTCGGCGCAACAAAATCTTTTCATGCGATTTCCATAGCTGGACGCCAAGATCTGTCAGTTAGTCAGAAGCTACCAGTTCATTGGGTGGGGTTTGAAACAACCTATCTTGGGGCATGTGAAAATGTGCTTCTTAAATGTGTCCCCGGCAGCAATGACTGAAATGAAATGACGGTCCATTTTAAAACGCGAACTCCCTAAGAAAGCATCTAATCCCACCCGCTGTTTCTTTTTGCACCAATCTGTTGGGCTTTGTGGATTTTTAAAAAAACATCAATCATTTATTTTTATTTATGTATATTGTATTGGCAACCTTCAGTCTCGAAAGACTATGGTATCGCGCTCTGAAAGGTGGTTCTGGCACAGCGTCTAGTGTGGCTGAAAAGGCCAATCCGGGGATTATTGATTATGATTTTTAACCCCACCCTGTCCCAAGGGGTTGCAATATTTCAAAGCCAAATAAACAACAACAACTAAGATTCCCAAAGATGACAATGAAAAAACATTGTGGTGGTGGTGGGGGAGGACAGGGGACGGACCTTCCTAGCCCTCCAAATCAGCGCACAGTTTTATAACATTCCGGAATATACTCAAGCTGAGCATTTGACAAGTCTCCAGGCAGAAGGCAATATATAATACCACCACTGAGAATATTTCTTTTCCGTCCAACGGAGAGCTGGGTAACCGTGGATAAAATTTCCCATGAAAAATTATGTCAAATCCTAACTATCCCAATTATTTTTCTTTTAAAAAAAAAATTGCTTCCCTTTCTAATATGTACAGAAATCGTTTTGTAAGAGGACACTGTAATTCTCCTTTGTTCTTCTTTACAACGGACCTGTCTCTAGAGGACGTACATGCGAGTTAGGATTGCCCACTCTGACTGAAGCTAATCCTGGCTATTTTTTGTTTGTTTGTTTGTTTGTTCCAACATGTTGCAATAGTGGAAGTTCTTGGAAGCCCTGCAAAGCTCTCCAGGACCGCTTTTGGTAGTCACTTGGAGATTGATGCTCATTCCTACAAGACCCAAGGCCAATCCTGGAGAGTTAGCAACCCTAATGTGAATACATATCCTGCCATTTTACACACTGAGGGCCCAAGTCCATTTAGAAATGGGCTATGTCAGAATGCCAGATGCAAGGGAGGGCACCAGGATGAGGTCTCTTGTTATCTGGTGTGCTCCCTGGGGCATTTGGTGGGCCGCTGTGAGATACAGGAAGTTGGACTAGATGGGCCTATGGCCTGATCCAGTGGGGCTGTTCTTATTCTTGTTGGTAACCTTCAGTCTCGGAAGACTATGGTATCGCACTCTGGATGGTGGTTCTGGCACAGCGTCTAGTGTGGCTGAAAAGGCCGATTCAGGAGTGACAATCCCTTCCACACTGGGAGCAAGTGCAGTCTGTCCCTGGTCTGTCTCCCTGGCTAAGGGCCTTCCTTCTTTGCCTCTTTGCCTCAGACTGTTGGCCAAGTGTCTCTTCAAACTGGGAAAGGCCATGCTGCACAGCCTGCTTCCAAGTGGGCCGCTGAGAGGCCAGAGTTTCCCACTTGTTGAGGTCCACTCCTAAGGCCTTCAGATCCCTCTTGCAGATGTCCTTGTATCGCAGCTGTGGTCTACCTGTAGGGCGCTTTCCTTGCACGAGTTCTCCATAGAGGAGATCCTTTGGGATCCGGCCATCATCCATTCTCACGACATGACCAAGCCAACGCAGGCATCTCTGTTTCAGCAGTGCATACATGCTAGGGATTCCAGCAAGTTCCAGGACTGTGTTGTTAGGAACTTTGTCCTGCCAGGTGATGCTGAGGATGCGTCGGAGGCAGCGCATGTGGAAAGTGTTCAGTTTCTTCTCCTGTTGTGAGCGAAGAGTCCATGACTCGCTGCAGTACAGAAGTGTACTCAGGACGCAAGCTCTGTAGACCTGGATCTTGGTATGTTCCGTCAGCTTCTTGTTGGACCAGATGTTGGACCAGCATCCATACAGCAGCAATGCAGCCCTGAGGTAAGAAAAGACTTACATCTCTTGGCACGGCTGCGTCAGAGCTAAGAAGCTGGATAGGGTTGGAACCTCAAAATGCTAATTTATATTTTGACTTGTTGATAACACATTGATCTGGTAGTTCCGAGAGTGGCTGTAGTTGGTCAGCACATTTAATGCCTTTGTACCAGTGACAGAGGTTGCCGGTTCATTTCCAGGCTCAATGCAGTGTTGGTTGATCCTTAAACAGCCTGGTACCACATTATCAAGGGCCAACTGTGCTGTTGCAGTCTCAAACTGGCAACACAGACCTTGCTCTCGGGCCTAACACTAAGGCTGCCATCCTACACACGCTTAGTCGGGAGTAAGCCCATTGGAACTCATGCATAAGATTGCACTATAAATCTGATTTGATTGATGGGTACCAGATATAGGGCCTTCTCAGTGCCAGCAATGCAGTTGTCGAATGCCCTTCCTGGGTAGATCCACCGGGCCTCCAGAGTTGCCCAAACCTCCCCACACACTCTCTGTTTTGAAATGAGCCTAAAATACAGTTTTATTCCTTTCAGGGCACAATCCTAAACCAGGTCTGCTCAGAAGTAAGTCCTATTTTGTTCAATGGGGCTTACTCTCAGGAAAGTGTGGTTAGGATTGCAGCCTTGCAGCCCAATCCTATGCATATCTACTCAGAAGTAAGTCCCACTGGAGTCAATGGGGCTTACTCCCAGGAAAGTGTGGACAGGATTGGGCCGTTAGACTTGTAATAACTGGTGTCAGTGCAGTCGGCCTTTACAGTCTTGTCGCTTTTGTGCCGTTTGCTTCATTGTACTGTATTTTATTTTTTTAATATTTTATTTCTGTGCGCGCACGCATGCGTGCGCCGTGGGTTATCCCCTCTTTCAAAGGTACACTGCTTTGTGAAATTATGTTTCCACATTATGTTTCACCATTAAAAGGCATGGTGTAAACGGAGAAAAAAAACACTGTGGGATGTTGTGGTGGCCCTTCTTTAATCCATCCGTCACCCGACTCTTGGTTTTTTAAATCAGTGGGCCACAGGCTGCCACAGAGTCCATGGATGTTGCGGTGGCTGGAGCAGAGCCTTCAGTTAGGTGCAAGCATGCCACAAGTGCTTCAACAAGAGGCTAGCAACTGCTCCAGCTAGGGACAAACGCCAGCCAGGCTTGGGCACTGCTCCTTGCTATGAGACATGTGCACCTATGGAACATCGGAGATTCCGGCGCAGTGACTGCTGAAGAAAAACGACTTCTGAAAGCGTCCTTCGCCGCTTGTCTTCAAAGTCAAAAGATACGATCGGTGTGGGGAGCAAAACCCCAGGACTCTCCAAATTCCTACGGAAAGCCGACAGCCTCCCCAAGCAAGTAGGGTCTCGCGACGGACTCCAAGTGAAAACTGCTTTCTTTTCCCTCCAAAGAGGCCAGAGTTCAAGGAGGGGAACTTATGAAAGAGAGTGAGTGTGCGCGCCGGAGAATGCAGGAGGGGAAGGAAATACAAACATATTCCCCCCTGTTCCCTCCTCCCTGACTAAAACAAAGACCTCTTTCTTTGGTGCAGCTCCTGCCCCATCAGCACTTGGGTCTCCCTGCATTTATTTAAAGGATGGTGGCTGGCAGGTAGCTGTTTTAATTAGGCAACGCTGCCTCTCTTACCATCCACCCAGAAGGGAAGCCATACAAATCTCCAGCCGGTATTCACCCCCAAGGGCCGCCCTTACCCAAGGATTTTTTTTTTAAAAGGCACTGTGCTATTTCCCCACATCTTAGCCCCCAATCCTTGCAGCTGGAACTGGTTAAAATGGCTTATGCCTCTCGACCACAGTTGTTCCCACCACCTCTGAGCAACTGGAGGGGGGGGGAAATTCTGGTCACCTCTGGAATCCAGATGCAGAGGCCAATTTGAAATTTAAAGCCAATGTTTGAGACTCTCCTGCTCCCCTGCCTGCACACCTAAATTTGAAGGGGGGATAGCAACGCCGGGAAAGCTATTTGGGAGGTTTGGGGCTGCGGCAATGGACTGACAGCCCTCTGCTCAGAAGTAAGTCCCATTAGAGTCAATGGGGCTTACTCCCAGGAAAGTGTGGATAGGACTGGGCTGTGAGTTTGCATTGCGGCAGGCTGTCCTGGAAAGTGCAAGCATTACTGATTCATGCTTGCCTGTCGGACTGCCAGGCCAGCATTTCAGAAGGAAGAGATGCTCTCTCAAGAGCCTATCTGCCTCAAATAAAAGACCATCCATTGTGTTTAGGGGGGGTCCCTGAAATTCTGAAAGGTGACAGTCCTTTATGGTAAATCCACGTGCATTGAAATATGGAAACCTAGCACTCAGGCTGCAAAACAGGGACTGACCTCACTTTTCATTTAGCTCTAGAAAAGCTAGCTAAGGGCCAATTCACACATTAAATGTTATCAAAATGAGCATATGGGGTGAGATATGCACACAAAGAACATAAGAACAGCCCCACTGGATCAGGCCATAGGCCCATCTAGTCCAGCTTCCTGTATCTCACAGCGGCCCACCAAATGTTCTGAATGGTGATCACACGACAGACCGTGTAGTTCTCTTCTGGGGCTGGAACACATTTTTACACAGCAAAAGCAACAAAGCATCTGTGGCCCCTTGTAATGGAAATGTGCAAGATCCCTCAAGGAGATAGGGTGTGATGTCAACATAGGCTCCTTGCTCTGGAAGGCAAGCATGGGGTTAATCCCAGGGCTTTAACTAGCAGTGGGTGCGCCGTATAGCGGTAGCCACTAGAGGCAACCAGGTCAATAAGGGATGAAAGCAGCACCTGATGAAGTGATGAAGTTTGTTGGGTAGTAGGAGGAGGAAAGGTTTGAGAGAGGGAGGGAGAGGTTGACTGAAGGGTTAATGAACTAAACACTATCTCCTGATCTTGTCTGATCTCGGAAGCTAAGCAAGGTCAGGCCTGGTTAGTACTTGGATGGGAGACCACCTGATAATACCGGGTGCTGTGGGCTTATACCATAGTCTTTCGAGACTGAAGGTTGCCAACCATCTCCCTATACTGAACACTATCTCCCGATCTTGTCTGATCTCGGAAGCTAAGTAGGGTCAGGCCCGGTTAGTACTCGGATGGGAGACCGCCTGGGAATACCGGGTGCTGTAGGCTTATACCATAGTCTTTCGAGACTGAAGGTTGCCAACCAGGACTAGTGGAACTGCTGATGGACTAACTGACTAATTGACAGATGGGTGAATGGACTTCTGAGGACTGCTGAGACTGCTGGAGACACTGGAGATTGCTGTGTAGCTGCTACTCCCAAGACCTGCTGAAGACCAAGGTGTTGCTGTGGTGGCTGGAGAAGCTGCTGGCAGAAGGGGAGAAATAAGGAGGACCTCTGCAGGTTGAACAGGTGAGCGACCCTGGTGATGGGGTCCAGCAGTGCAGTGTTGGAGAATGAAGGGGAGCTAATTAGCTGAAAGTGGGCGTAAGTTCTCTAAGTGCAGCTTAGACTGGGAATCTGGCAAAACATCCCGTAAGAATACTCAGGGCCCAAACCGATACCATTTTCCAGTGCTGGTGCAGTTGTGCCATTGAGGAAGCAACCACAGGGGCCTCTTCAAGGTAAGGGAACATTTGTTCCCTTACCTCGGGGCCGCATTGCGGTTGCACCGGTGCTAGGAAGTTGGATAGCACTGGGCCCTGAGACCCAAATCCTAACCAACTTTCCCACACTGTGCCAATGAAGCATGTGCTGTATCCTGCAGTTGGGGGGCAGTCACGGAGGCCTCCTCAAGGTAAGGGAATGTTTGTTCCCTAACCTTGGAGCTGCACTGCCCTTACCTTAGTGCTGGAAAGTTGGTTAGGATTGCGCCCTCACTGATTAACTATGGCACAAAAATAGGGAGCCCCAGAAAGGCAGATTACAAATATCAAAATAAACAAAATGGAGGAGGAGAAAAAATCTGTTGCTTTAAGGATCCAGAGATGCTTTGCTGTTTTTCTGCCACAGTGATCCCTGCCTGGAGTTTTAATTTAGATTTTTGGTGGCATTTTATGAGCACTGTGACATTTTCAAAGTATTTTGAACAAGGTCCTCTCTATTCCGGGCTTGTTTCATTATTTTAATTTCAGACGGATCGTGCTTGTGTTTTTAAACTTGGGTAATATGGGTTTAAAGTTTTTTAGACTGCTCTTTCAATTTGAAAACTGATGTATTTTACTTTTATTATTATTCGGATAAGCCGCCTAAAACTTTTTCCTTTTTTTTTTTAAAGAGGCAGGCTATAAATCCATCCAACATAAATCTCTTCTGTGATTTAAAAAAAAAAACAAAATTGGATCAGCACACATTTTCTTTGTAAGCCTATCCCTACAGCAAGTCAGGTCTGCTGCTTCAACTATGACAACTGGATGGGTTTTGACCTTGCCTCTGACTTGCAGCGCTATCCCACCAAAGGTTAAAATGCAGTCGGGACATGCTTTGACCCAGATAAGCCTTTCAATTTAGGAAGATTCCCCCCCCCCCCCAGTGTTGAATCTAAAAGCCTTTCTGTGCATTTTGCTTTCTCTGTGGGCAGTGTGCTTATTACAGTGTGCTTATGTTCAGGAATGTAGTCAAGGGGATCAACTGTTACCCTGCACATGCCCGATCTTGTCTGATCTTGGAAGCTAAGCAGGGTCAGGCCTGGTTAGTACTTGGATGGGAGACTGCCTGGGAATACCGGGTGCTGTAGGCTTCTACCATGATCTCGGAAGCTAAGCAGAGTCAGGCCTGGTTAGTACTTGGATGGGAGACCGCCTGGGAATACTGGGTGCTGTAGGTTTAGACCATGATCTCGGAAGCTAAGCAGAGTCAGGCCTGGTTCATACTTGGATGGGAGACTGCCTGGGAATACCGGGTGCTGTAAGGCTTATACCATGATCTCGGAAGCTAAGCAGGGTCAGGCTTGGTTAGTACTTGGATGGGAGACCGCCTGGGAATACCAGGTGCTGTAGGCTTATACCATAGTCTTTCGAGACTGAAGGTTGCCAATCATGTTGTCAATGGGGAATGAGAGGTGGTGTACCATAAGGATTTCTCCTATAGCAGGAGCAATGACTATCAGCGAGAGTGCTCAGGTGTTTTTCAGAAGACTGTGGCTCAACTTTCTTATTGCATACCTGGCTCAGGTATAAAAGAAAACCAAACTACACAGGTGCACAAGACCTTCTCTGAGCTGCTAAGCTATCTTTCCCCATTTCACAGTGTTGTCATGCTACTGTTGTGGGACTTGGGAATGTGGAGGTACTGTGCAAAGGATAAAATGCAGCTATCTTCCCTAATGGAAAAACTCTGCCTTTTTGTGGTTTCAACCAATGGTTCTACTATGTTCTATGCTCACAAATTGAGTGAATGGGGGACTTCTTCTGCTTTTTAACATGCTTGTAAGTATCTGAAAACTGTCAATGTATTCCCAACTTCTTCTATAGCAGGGGTGCCCAAACCCCGGCCCTGGGGCCACTTGCGACCCTCAAGGCCTCTCAATGTGGCCCTCAGGGAACCCCCAGTCTCCAACGAGCCTCTGGCCCTCCGGAGATTTGTTGGAGCCCGCACTGGCCCGACGCAACTGCTCTCGAGTGAGGGCGACTGTTTGACCTCTCGTGTGAGCTGTGGGATGAGGGCTCCCTCCACTGCTTGCTTTTTCATGTCTGTGATGCAGTAGCGGCAGCAAAGAAAAGGCCAGCCTTGCTTTGTGCAAGGCCTTGTATAGGCCTTGAGCTATTGCAAGACCTTCATTCATTCATATAAGTTCATCTTTAATATATTCACTTATGTAAACATACGTACATTTATTCAAATTTTAAATATAAATTAATTATTTTCTTCCCCGGCCCCTGACACAGTGTCAGAGAGACGATGTGGCCCTCCTGCCAAAAACTTTGGACACCCCTGTTCTATAGGATAAGCTTTTTTGCCAGCTATCTTTCCGACTGCTTGCACTGCAGCCCCCTTATCCTCCTGTGAACTGTCCTCGCGGCACTTTCTGATTTGCTAGCATGTGCTAGCGTTCTCTGCGAACTGCAATATCTAGAACCGGGCAAGTAGGCGAGAAGGTAACCTGTTTAAGGGACTGTAATTTCAATCTCTGCTAGTAGGAAATGAAGCCCTTATAGTAAAAAGAAACACTTGGTCTGATCTCCCCACCCCCAAACATAGGCTGGACAGAGGAAATCCTTGTTAGAGTCTGATTTATTTTCTGCACATACCAGTCTGATTTATTAGACAGACTCCGGCTAGGGAATTTTCTATGGAAAAGGAGTCATTATGGTTCATTAAAAACAATACTTTTTTCCCCCCTCTAGATTTTCAGAGCACTATAAGCATGAGTGCACTGGACAATTCCAAGCTTGGATGATACCTTTGCGTGAGCGTAAATGTAAATTTAATGTGCAATGCAAATATAATGTGAATAGCACATTCACATTTTTACATTTCATTTTCCTTAGACCACCTGCTTTTGCAGGTGGGGACATTTCCCTTATACCCTCTACCCATCCTAAGGGGGTAGAAGCACCCTAGACCAGGGGTCTCCAAACTTTTTGGCCAGAGGGCCGCATCAAATATCTGGCATAGTTTTGAGGGCCGGAAAAAAAATTTAAATATAAAATTTAAATAAATAAATTAGAGATGGAACTTAGATGAGTGAATAAATGAATGGGTGGGCTCATTCATTCAACCTCTCTGGCCCTCAGAACACCCTCCAGACACAATCAGAACACAGTTCTGGTCATGTTCAGTTGAGTGGGACAGAGGCTTTCAGGGGATAAGAGGTTGGCCGCGGGCCGGAAAGAGGCTTGGAGTTTGGAGGTTTGGAGACCCCTGCCCTAGAACGACAAGGAATGGAAGGTTAATTTTCATTGCAAAATGTGAAGGGTGAATGCAGAATTAACTCCCTTGCTTGCAAATGGTTTGGACAACTGGATATTCAGAAACACAGATAAATCTATTTTAAAGAAACTGAGGCAGGAGAGCAAAAACTGTTTTCAAGACATAGGAGCCAGCAAGAATTTCTAGGAGCCAGAGTAAAGCAGACACCTGCACAAACTAGTGAAAGGAGTTTTCGACCCCCTGAGCAACTTGGATACCAACTGCCAGGGCCAAATATTTAAGCACTAATGGATGTTTCCATCAGGCTAAATGGCTACAACAAGCTACCTGGATGTTGCCAAACCAGGACACTGGATTATTCCAGTATGATTTACAATGTCACATTGCATCTAATTTCTGATGTGTGGGCGTTATCTAGGAGCTCACACAGTGTCTTTTTTCTTTTCTTTTTTGGTGACTTTTAAAAACACTGTTCCAAATTTCAAGTTGGCATCTCATCATAAACCTTCCAAATGATGGAAGGCGGAGCAGACAGAGAGAATGGAAAAACTGGATCTTGAGTGTGGAAACGATCGCACGCAAGTTCACCATGCAGCCAGATCAACCCAGAGACACCAATATTAGCTCAAAATGGAAATGTGCGACTCAGCTTGCTGATGTAGGGCTAAATGGTGAAGGTGGAGCTCAGGACAAGTGCGCAGAAGCAAATGTTTCAGATCACTGAAATGGGAACAATTTATGGCACTGTGGAATTAAATGGAAGATTATGGCATCCAAACACTTCAGAGTTCCTGTCCCTTAGAAACAGTGATTAGTTCAGAAGTAACAGAGCGGTGTCACTAGGGTTTGCATCGCCTGATACGGGAGCCAACCTGTCACCTCTATGATGGACCTCCTCCCATGCAGTGGGTGGTGCAATGCTCCAGGCGGTGACCATTGTGATCTACCATTGCCCTCTCCCTGCTGGTTTTTTGGCTGTAACATTTGATAGAATAGAGATATTTCAATGTGGTTTGTTTCATTGCATTCAGCATGAAGGTACGCATAGATTGATATATAACATGATGGTATTTGGAAGTACCAAGATTTTAAAAATTTTGGTGAGGAGAGGCGTCGGGTCACACCACCTGCACCACCCTAGTGACACCACTGGTAACAGAAAACAGCAAAGTTGGCGTCCTTACCTCATCGTCCTTGTACCACGAGAGATTTTCAGCGGTCAGAACAAACCAGTACTCCTTGGAGCCTCCCTTCATGATGCCAATATTGTTGATGGTGAGCCAGCCCTTGCGGATCACCTATGTTAATAAAAATGTATTGTTATACATGGCGGCGACGGATTGAACGACTAGGTAGAGAATGGCGCCACACACAAGCGGAGCAACACAGCAAACAGCAGCAGGGCTGATCCACCCAGCAGCTTCTCAGACATCCTCCACGGAGGAAGGACCTGAGCCAGCAAGCTGAGACCTACTTCTGAGCAGGGGAAAGAACAGATGGGGAATGCTAGGAGGCAGGTAATAGCTTGTCTATCTTATGAATCATATATCCTTTGCCCAGGATGCATGGGGAAGGTTGAGGATTTACTGCTTTAAAGGAACTCATCAAAACATCCGATCCTCTTGCCACTCAAGGAATCAAACCACAGCAACGAGGCAAAAAAACCGAAGTCAAAAAGGTGAAAACAGGAAACCGCTATCGTTACGGCTAGGACAGGTAGCTGCAAAAGCAGTATTTAAGGAGGCAACATGTATAATGAAGGTGGGGGCAGCTATTTTGGGGGGAGACAAGGAAATCAACGGGGCATCCACTAGAATAAAATTCTAGGATTTCTAACTCTAAAACCACAAAGGGACACCAAGTATGTTCTCGAAGGCTTTGGGATTTGAAAAATAAGAGACAACTCTCTAAAACATCAGCTTTTCCCATCATTTGATGGTGGGCATAAACAGGGCTGTGTGTAATCCGTGATTCAGCACAAGTTCGGGGAAAAAAACAAACACCACAAACTGCGGCCATAGGCACAGGTGAATTGAGAATCTCAGCTTTCATTTTGGTAAAGCAAATCCCTAGCCCTTATGACCACCCGAGATGGGCTTGGAATTGGTGTCGGCAACATCCAGTGAGATCTCAGAGGAGAAGCTGAGCGGTGCTTCCTGTGCTAATGGAATAATGGGACTGTTAATAATAATGATGATAATGATAATGATGATAATAATAATAATAATGGGGTTTGGCTTTAGGACCAATACATAGTTCCTTGCCCTTCTCTATATCTTTTAGTAGAAACAGAATAAATTGTGCTACCGTATGCAAATAGGCATCTCTTTGTATAGATTATACAGGCTGCAGAATTCAGCACCTCTTTGCATAGAATCTGTGTTACTTTGGTGTAGAATTTTGGGGGTTCAAAATCCAGAGTACACACACACCTGTACAGAAACCAGACTTAGTTCAGATTAAACTGATTAATCAGAAGAAAAGAGGAAAGCAGGCAACAAACCAAGGAGTTAACAGCATTAAAAAAAAGTATAAAAGCAAGTATCTTGGAAGCAAAGGTGCATCTGGAGTTCATCTTCTGGAGTCAACGTATATGTGCGTGACAGAAAGAGAATGAGAGAGCAGTGCATGGGTGGGATAGAACCAACTATACTCAAAAACAAAAATCTATTAACGTAAACCACCTGTATCCCAAGAAGCATACAGAAAGTTAGGAAAACATCTAATCAGCTGACTGGTCCAATCTAAAAAACAAACACAACATCTCTTCTCCACCTGTTTCAGCACCACTGTGAGATAAGGGATGCTTGTTTATGTATTCTTATGCCAAACTTATGTGTTAGGAGAGCCAGGATGGTGTACGGCTTCTGCTGCTGGACATTGACCTGGAAGATCCAGATTCAAATCCCCCCTCAGCCACAAAGCTTCCTGGGTGACCTTGGGCAGTCACTATCTCTCAGCCTCACCTACCTCTAGGACAAACAGAGGGAAGGAACCATGTGCACCACCCTGAGCTCCTCAAAGTATAAAAATGTGAAAAATAAAATATTCCTGAACAAGAACCAACTCCTTCACAAGTTCTCAACCTGTAGCAACACATTCAGCTCCAGATTTGCAGGGGCCTGTAGCAAACTGCCCTTTGGGGACCTCCTCCCACTTGGGTTCTCCCCTCAAATTCCTGGTGGGGCTTACCTTGGGAGAGAGAAGGAAATGAGAGAGCAGCGTTCCCTTTGCTGAAAGAGTCACTCTACTGCTTTTATCTGCAAACGGAAGCTTTCCCCCAGAGATCCCACTTGCGGGCAACAGGGGAAGGAGAAAGCAACAATGGCACCAGGGCATGAAAGCTCTGGACACAGATAAAGTTTCAGGGATGGGGAGCGGGCCCATCTGGGCTCCCATAGTAGTTGCCCAACAGTGCCAGCCATCAAAATCAAACTATCAATCTTTTTAAAAAGGTCTTGACGAAAACTCAATAGGGTTGGCACATAAATGGTTGGCAACCTTCAGTCTCGAAAGACTATGGTATAAGCCTACAGCACCCGGTATTCCCAGGTGGTCTCCCATCCAAGTACTAACCAGGCCTGACCCTGCTTAGCTTCTGAGATCATGCTATAAGCCTACAGCACCCGGTATTCCCAAGTGGTCTCCCATCCAAGTACTAACCAGGCCTGACCCTGCTTAGCTTCTGAGATCATGGTATAAGCCTACAGCACCTGGTATTCCCAGGCGGTCTCCCATCCAAGTACTAACCAGGCCTGACCCTGCTTAGCTTCAGAGATCAGACAAGATCAGGCATGTGCAGGGTAACAGTTGCTGCCATATAAAATTGCACCAAAGGCCCAGCCTGGTCTATAGGCTACCAATTTGCCATCCTAAGGTAGAGGCACTTTATATCCATCTGGAAAAGAATCAGCAATCAGAGAAACCTCCACTTCCACAGTTAAACAATGCAGGTTTCACAACTGTGTGCTATCTGAGTAAAGATATAAACAGGATAGGCGATGCCGCTTATCGGTCCTGAATCCAGAGCAATTTATTGAGGTCAAATCTTGTGTATCTTTTTTCTTTCTAACAGCCCAATCCTATGCTCCTCTAGAGCCCAGGGCTACTGCGGCATAAAAATGGCAACTGCTACATCCAATGAGACAGGGAAGCAGCACCATGTCTCCTCGGAGTAAGGGAACAAATGTTCCCTTACCTCATGTAGCGGCCAGGGAACCCCTATGGGTCTCCTCAGATCTGTACCCGCTATTGAGTGCGTGCAGAATCAAGGAGACCCATGTCAGGTTTCCGGGCCCAGGAGGAGGGTTAGGATATGGCTACAGAGGCTGCCACTGTCTCCCCCCCCTTGCAGGCCCGCTCCTCTCCTCCCCCACCCAGTTCTGCCCCCTCTCTGCCCTTCCCCACCCCAAGAATCCCTGCCACTGGCCAGCAGTAGTACTTACCACTGGGAGCTTTCGGTGGCCGCCTTCTGGAGCCAACTGACACTGGGCCCGGCACTGGTGGTGTACTGGTAGCACTGGCACAAAAGTGCCTTATGGCACGTTTTGCGACAGTCAGGTCAGCGGCTCCAGTGGAGCCCACGTTCCACAGCCCATAGGATTGGGCTATAAATCACCTACAGTGCAATTCCGTACGTGGCTACTCAGCTGTAAGCCCCAGTGGGCTTACAGAATTACAGATCTGAAAGGACCTACAAGATCCAACTCACTGCCACGACAGGCAGTGAACAGCGTAACCACTCCTGGTAGGTAGCTATCAAACCTCTGCTTGAAGATCTTCAACGATAGAGGGTCTACCATCTCCTGAGACGGAATGTTCCATTGGCGAATAGTTCTTACCATCAGGAAGGCCTTCCTAGCATTTAACTGAAATCTCCCTTGCTGTCACTTAAACCCATTTGTCCTGGTTGCGCCCTCGGAACCACTGAGAACGCATCAGCTCCATTTCCCACATGGCAGCCACTCAGGTATTTGTAGGTAGGTGAGAACTCCCAACCACCTCTTCTCCAAACTAAACTCCTTCAATCTCTCCTCGTAAGGCATGGTTATCAGTCATCCTAGATCCCTCTGGACCTGCCCCGGTTGTCTATATGGACAGCTCCTAGAACTAAACACAATATTCCAGGGGGCCTGACTAAAGCAGAATATAGTGGTACCATTAAGTCTGGTAGCTGGACACTATACTTAGTATTAATAGGATGTATTCTCAGGTAAGTATGTATAGGATCATAATTCTATACATGCCCACTCAGAAGTAAGCCCCATAGCTTTAATGGGACTTATTCACATGAAAACATGTATAGGACTGCAGGGACTTCCATATAAACATGTTTAGGATTACGGTCCCAGTGATTTATCCCTTTTTTCTTTTGTCCCTGCCCCCTTTCTGAGTCTGCGCTCGTTACCGTGAGAACCTTCTGTTTTTAATATTGTCTATGAAGTATTTTCTACGAATTCATAGATCATAATTATTTTTCACAATGTTTCAAAGGCAAACTAAGTATTAACATATGAACAGGAATCCAATATAAGATCAAAATAAACTTCCCAGGAAGAAAGTTCAAGCAAAAGGCCTGTCACATTAAAGTTATCAAAAGCAGTTTTTAAACTTTTTTTTTCTTTCCAGAAGGGACTCAAAGCCTGCATTTCCTTTCTTCTTTTCCATTAATGGTACAATTGATTTGACGGAGAAAGGGCCTGATCCTATCCAACTTTTCAGCACTGATGCAGGCATGCAGGCAGGGATGTTTGTGCTACCTGAGGTGATCCTGTGATCACCTCACAGGATCCTGAGGTTTGTGATCCTGATGTTTGTGATCCTGAGGTGGGGAGGCGGTCATGGAGGCCTCTTCAAAGTAAGGGAATGTTTGTCCCCACGTTTCATGGCTGCTTTGGTGCTGGAAAGTTGGATAGGATTGGGCTCACAATCAAATAAATATATGAACTCTTGTCCCAAAAGGGCTCACAGTCTAAAAAAGTACACACAAGCAACTGCCACTAGAAAAGAGACCGCAATGGGGTGAAGGACAATTACTCTTCTCCATCAGTGAACCCTTGGCAGTTGTCCAAGGAGGACTATCTCAGTCAATCAATCAACAGTATTTCAATCAATCAACAGTATTTATATACCACTTTTCAACTGTATAAATACTGTTGATTGTTGATTGATTGATTGACTGTCTCATACAGATACCCACTCTGCTGCTGGGTGACTGTCAAATTCCTACTGCCACACTACTCCTGTCCTTCTAGGCAAAAGGGAGGAGGTAGAGTAGCATACGAGCAGCATAGACTACATTTTGTATGGAAGGGGGTGCAGAATAGAAGTGGCCCTCAGAAGTGGCTCAGACCTTCCAAAAGCAGAATCCAGGGCGAAAACCTGAGACCTGACAACCTGACTTAGCTCTCAGTCCCTGCCTATTCTGATCTATGCATCTATGCATCTATTCTGGCCCACGTGGACAGTCCCTTTCATCTCTGAACCTGACAGTCAGAAGCCTCGCCCTGCTAGAGCCTTAAAGCACGCAGAGCAATTCTGTAAGAAACTGAATACGAGTGTATTCAGTTTAGGAGTGTATTTACGAGTGTATTTACACTCAGACGGGAACCGTGATTGGTCCAGGGCTCCCCAACACCTGCATGCAACTGCTTAAAAGCATGAGGAAGCCACCCACACTTGGTGTGTGTGCGTGTGCTGCAAGACACATCAGTGCGCCTGCACCACAATCACGTCCGATGCAAAGCCTGTATTTGAAATCTGAAATGAATGAACAAGCAGTGTAGGCCCCTAGGGGTGGGGACCTGCCTTTTCACTGTATGCAAAGCACCATGCAGAATGATGGTGCCATATAAATTAAAAAAAAACAACAACAAAATATCCCAGCTCCAAATCTCCCTTCCTCTTCTCTACCCGTTTTTACTCTGGATCTCCATGGGACCCATGACAGTTGTGCCTTCGTTTCCTGTTCATCTGGGTCTATAATTGGTTTTAACTTCTTCTCCCCTACCCTGCCTGCCACAGATGGAGGGATTCCTGCTTTGCCCAGATGCACCTCAATTAGTACTGGTTAGCACCGCACATGGAGTGGCCTTTTACTCACCAGGATCTCATCCTGCAAAAAGGGGAGGCCATACCAACAACAGCAGCAGCAAGAGAAAAAACAGGAGCAAAGAAAGGAGAGATCATTACTCAAGAAAGCGGGAGCAGAAGGGAAGGAACCATATAAGGGGCTCCAAAACAAGAAAAAAAAAATTATATATATATATATTTGTGTGTGTAACAAAACCAAACATTTATCATCAGAACCTTTGGCTAAATTAGCACTTCAGCTGCAAATCATCATCAAGCTCACGCCTCAAAATAAAATTTTTTTGCTAAGGTACAAGGAGGAAGAAAAAAAAGAAAGCACAGGCTAGATACAAGCAAATTCAAAAGCGATACGGGAATCCTTGGCAGTCCTACACCCATCACCCTGCAGGGGGCGACAAAGAGAGAGAGACACACACACACATTGCCATGGGCTTCAGGGCTATGACTGGGAAGGGAGCCAATAAAACCTTACCTTTAGGAAGGAACAGTGATAGAAGCAACCATACAGTCTAGCTACAGTTCTAAGGGTAGATTGGTTTCTTATCAGCTTAACAGCCGAGACTTCTCCCAAGGTATTCTGGGAATTGAAGTTTGGTGAGAATGCAGAAGATTCTCTGTTGGAGAACCTTCGCCCCATCCAAGGTTCCATGGGGAGCACTGACCCAGTCGTGTGGCTGGTTGAAATGGTTGCCTTGGGCAGGAGGTTGGTGGGGCACCTTCCCCGCTCACCTCCTGGACTGGAAACGGAAGAGGAAGAAGACTTGCATAGAGGAGAGTGACATAGCATTTCTCGATGTCCCACTCACTGCGTATATTGGTTCACTGAGTGTACCTCCAGAAGAAACTGGCGATGAGGTAGTTGCCAGTTACTTCCAGGTTGCATTTCAAGACAGGAATAAGTGGCAGGCCCACTCACCACCACTGACCCTCTTCCACTCCCTAGACTTGAAAAGGAAGAGGAGGACGGAGTGGAAGAAGACATGCATAGTGGACTGTGATTGGCCAGAGCCCATTGAGTAGAAGAGGAAGGGCATATCCACCCCTCTAGCCCACCAGCCTTCTCCTCACTTCCTCCTCTGCTCCATCCCCCTTTTCCAATCCATTTAGGAGCAGAGACTGGCACATCACCAGGTAATGGGGAGGGGATCGTGATTGCATGCCATCTCAGGCACTGGGAAGTCTTCAGCCAGTCTTGCCAGACTTTTCCACCCCGCTAAGGACTATTCTGCCGTTAGCTACGGTCTGATGCTAATAGCACAATATCCCTTGCCCCCAACAGGATGGGTACAAACAGAATACTACCGTCACTGTGTAAGCACAGTGGCCTTGGCTGCCACAAGGCGATCCCTCCTTGCATTCGGCAAGAATAGATATGCTCACAGAGCTGGATTATACAACAGAGAGAAAGG
Source organism: Tiliqua scincoides (assembly GCF_035046505.1). Taxonomy (NCBI): domain Eukaryota; kingdom Metazoa; phylum Chordata; class Lepidosauria; order Squamata; family Scincidae; genus Tiliqua; species Tiliqua scincoides. Next base: position 3,305,236 of record NC_089836.1, read on the forward strand.
TGTAGTTTTTTTTTAATCATCTGGGAAGGTCCTGATTAGAACTCATTCAATGAGGCATGTAGCCAATGGTTCAATTCAATCAACTTGCCCCAGGCCAATCTTGCAGACAACGGTACGTACTTTCACTGAAGTTTAAAGCTTAACATGTTCTCTTGGCATTCTTTCCCCTCCAGGGAGCTCCGTTTCAGAGTTTTGTGATGACTTAGGTGAGGCGGCTATCCCAGTTTCATCCCATCGTCACACAAAACTACCCACATCTCACCCATCTGTAGCCTGCAAAGCGGAAAAAAAAAAGGTCCACGTTGTCACTTGGAAACATGGCTCAGAAATGGCAGTGAATCGCTCCTACCTGATTTCCAGCTGTTTTCTTCTTGCTCATCTGGCTGCTCCGCTGCTGAGCGCTGCAAAAGAAACCAAAGCAAGGTGGGTTTTGACCCTCCCGGGACTGCAGATGTGAATTTGGACATCCCAGTGCCAGCTTCGACTCCATATGTAGCTTCAACTCTTCAACCATTCATATTTCCAGCCCTCCTCATTTCCCCCGCCCCCATCATCCCCTCTGTGGCTTCTGGGAGTTTCTCCAATGCCTTTGGAGGCCTCCAGTTCATAGGCAGGCAACCCAACCCTGACCCAGTCAGTGCCACTTGCTCCTGTGCTGTCCAGGCAACAGCCAACACAAAAGTGCCATAAGGCACTTCGCTTGCAACGTGGGCGGAGAGGCCCGCACTAGTCAGCGCTGCGCTGCCTGGATGCCCAGGAGAAGCATGGAGCAATACGTTTCTGCCACTGCATCCTATACTCCCTCCCGAGCTGCAGAAACCAACACGATTGTCCTCGGTTCTGCGCCCGTTAAATAGCAGTCACAGATTCAAATAGACCCATTGGGGCCACCGGGGCTCGACAGGGTAAGGGAACCGCTGACCCCTTACCCCGAGGAGACCTCCAGTAGCGTCCCTAGCCCCACAGGATTCAGCAGTGGTCATTTCGGCACTGATGTCTTCTTGGATGCTGGGGAAGCTTAGGACTGGGCCCTGAAGGTGTTGGATGATGTTACTGTTTCCCCCACACACAACAAAGATCTGCACGCAATAGATATTGCAGGGGATCAACATGCTTGGCCTCAATGTCCATAGTTGGTTGGTTGGTTGGTTGGTTGGTTGGTTGGTTGGTTGGTTGGTTGGTTGTTTGGTTGGATTGATTGATTGATTGATTGATTGATTGATTGATATCCTGCCTTTCCTACGTTGGAGCAAATGCTCAAGGTGGCTTATGATTCATGAACTAAAAATATACAATATATAAAACAATCAATAGAATCACAAGGGCAACAACAAATGGGTGGAGGGCATGTAATAATTAAAGCACTGTTATAGAGACACAGGGGACAGACAGACAGATAGACTCAAGGTGGAACAAAAAGCTCTTTTGAGCTCTTGCCAAAGCATCAGGAGCGAGGGGGAAGTTCTTTCAGTTTCATTCATTCTTAGTTGCCACGAGGGTCCCTGACTGAGACTGTGACATACGGAAAAGAGGCTTTCACCTTCTAATTATTATCCAGATCACTCCCTGTGGCTATATGCCCCAGGAGGAATGAATGCCACATGCTGGTGGGAGGGTCTTTTCTGGAGCAAACAGTGGCCCTTTCCTCAGGGTTCTGATCTGGATGGCTGCTACTGAGTAATGAGAAAAAAAAACACCTAAATATGTCAGGGCCAAGCACATTATTAACATCACATGCAGACTGGCCCTCAGCTTGATTTACCTCCCAGGACTACCACGAGGCTCAGACATTGCTTTGAACTCTTTGGAGAGAGGGGGGAATGTAAATAAATACATGTAGCCTTGACAGCTGCCCAGGAAATATAAAGGATGAGTTCTTTTTTTTTTTTTAATGGTTCTTTGTTGGTGGGGGAATATGTATGTTGCTTGCAGCTTGTTACTGAAAGCAACACACACACACACACAAACACGCACACACATACATACATACATTATGGAATTTCAGGAAAGAAAACGTAATCTCACTTCATCTGTGATGCTTACTTGGCAAATCCAATGAAATCCTCGTGATTTGTGTTCATGTAGGCTAGTTCAATGTCTATCAGAAGCATGACCTGGACAAAAGAGATACCAAGAAAATACCGTGATGCCAACAGATTTGTGATGGGATTAAACCGAGGGCACACGTGCATAAAATCCAGGTAATTGTACCCCGGTTTCATTGCGCTGGAATCATTATTAATTGTTATATCATACAGGAACACCTATGATCTCTGGGGAGTGGACATCTTAGGAACCTCATTGCCCCAGAGCAGAAAACAGCAGTTGGAGTAGCAACAATAATATGTGTTGGCTTCCCTGCAGCCTGGCTAACCACTGATTTTCTCATTGATCTGTGTTTTTATTCTCATTGCAAAGCTGCCTGAATGGAGAAGGGGTATTAAAAAAATTTCTAAATAAAGACATTTGCGCCCAATGACTCACAATCACAATCGCGACCCATTTCTTGTAATTGACCTGCGGAACTCCTTGCCACAGGATGTGGTGACGGTGTCTGGCCTAGATGTCTTGCAAAAGGGATTGGGCAAATTTATAGATGAAAAAGTCCATCACAGGTTGCAAGCCAGAATGGGTATGTGCAACGTCCTGGTTTTTGAAGTAGGTGATATCTGAACGGCAGGCGCAAGGGAGTGGCAAGTCTCTTGTTGTCTTCTATGCTCCCTGAGACATCTGGTGGAGCACTGTGAGATGCAGGAGCCTGGACTAAATGGGTTGGTTGGCAACCTTCAGTCTCGAAAGACTATGGTAGAAGCCTACAGCACCTGGTATTCCCAGGCGGTCTCCCATCCAAGTACTAACCAGGCCTGACCCTGCTTAGCTTCCAAGATCAGACTAAATGGGCCAGTGGCCTGATCCAGCAGAGCTCTTCTGATTTGCCTAATCCCAGAGACCACCTGACCCGAGGACCACTTCAAACCCAGCCTACAACATACCTTCAAAAACCCAGTGGGAGAGAAGGATGAGCAAGTAAGCAGTCAGCTTTCTACACGGTTGGCAACAAATCAGCAGGAGTTTCTACTGTTTGTTCTGGCCCCCCCTTTTTTTTAATCTTCCAGACAAACTGGAAGGAGAAGAGAGGCACGGGTAGGTGGGATTCAACACAGCCCACATGGGATCCACGTGGGTGGAAGGAAACCAAAGGTGGCAAGGGACCCTTCCCCCAGCTACAGACCCCAGAGAGGTCAGAGCAGGGTAGCATCAGCCAGCTCAGAGCCAGGGGTTGGGCAAGAAGGAACCCTCCTGCCCAGAAATTTGCCATGAATAGCGATGAGACTATTCACAAATCAGAGAGCTGCTAAGCCCTGCAAAAGAGTTCAGCTCCTACAGTTTGTAGGACAGCTGCTCATTGCTCTGTCAATAGCCCAGCTCCTGCAGTATGCCAGCATGCTTACAGATAGGGAGATAAAGGTTGGATCGTCTTTTTTTCTGGTTATTATTACTTGTAAATAAAATATTTCTTTTAGATCTTTTTCTTTGTTGTTGGCAACCTTCAGTCTCGAAAGACTCTGGTATCGCGCTCTGGATGGTTGTTCTGGCACAGCGTCTAGTGTGGCTGAAAAGGCCGATTCGGGAGTGACAATCCCTTCCACACCGGGAGCAAGTGCAGTCTGTCCCTGGTCTGTCTCCCTGGCTATGGGCCTTCCTTCTTTGCCTCTTTGCCTCAGCCTGTTGGCCAGGTGTCTCTTCAAACTGGGAGAGGCCATGCTGCACAGCCTGCCTCCAAGCGGGCCGCTCAAAGGCCAGGGTTTCCCACCTGTTGAGGTCCACTCCTAAGGCCTTCAGATCCCTCTTGCAGATGTCCTTGTATCGCAGCTGTGGTCTACCTGTAGGGCGCTTTCCTTGCAAGAGTTCTCCATAGAGGAGATCCTTTGGGATCCGGCCATAAATCTAGGTGGGCCCAGAAAGAGTGTCATTTTAAAATGCTAAAAGGTTGTTAAAATGTTTGGGAAACACTGCTTTATCCGAATACCCTAAATATGCTTTAATACAGTACATCAGGCCCTCTAAATCCGTCCTTCTCACCATCGCTTCTCTTTCTACTCTTCCTCTTACAGTCCACCCGGGATTTACTGAAGACCCCATTTCTATCCGTGCTACTGAAGACCTACATTGGACCATTTCAGCGACGTGGAGATGGGGGATTTGCTGCATGGGAAACAGTCTATCCTCCATACCTACTTTACACAGGCTTCGCACACTGGAGAGGGCACTCTGTTCCAGAACCACCATTCAGAGCGTGATACCGTAGTCTTCCAAGACTGACGGATGCCAACAATCACTGAAGACCCCATTTCTACATGGTCAGACACATCAATTGCAGTGTGACTCCCCACCAGAATTTCTCCAAATGCAAGGTACGACACCACAGCAGAGCATTTAAGCCTTGCGCATCTCCACATTTCCCAGGTGTGTGTATATTGGTGTGCTACACAGCATAATGCCTTTTTTTTCACATGAAACCTCTCAAGCAACCTACCTGATCCTTGGTCCTGCCCTCTCGCTCACGGATGTGGGTGGTCACAATTCTCTCCATTTCCTCCCGCAGGTGGGGGTACTGACTGAGCTGTACAGAAAGAGAAGGGCGAAAAATACATGTGCATATGGGGACGTAGGGGGTGGAAGGAGGGCAGGACAACAATAATACTTCTCAAGCTTCATCAAAGGGCCTGGTAGGCCAGGTTTGGGAACTGGGGAGAAAGAGAGGAAAGTTTGCAATGCAGATAGATTTTCCATGTTCCATTCATGTTACAAGATTCTGTCTTTGACTTTCTTCACAGGCAGCCTTGTGGGAACCAAATTCTCCCACTGCAGTAATCATTCCATCTTCCTTAGGAG